>NC_043019.1:26436210-26561210 GCF_006345805.1 Octopus sinensis | reverse complement strand
GCGGCCCATCTGAGAAATGAACCCCACAAAGTGGAGCGGTTGCTGAAGCAAGTGCCGCTCACTGCGGCCCATCTGAGAAATGAACCCCACAAAGTGGAGCGGTTGCTGAAGCAAGTGCCGCTCACTGCGGCCCATCTGAGAAATGAACCCCACAAAGTGGAGCGGTTGCTGAAGCAAGTGCCGCTCACTGCGGCCCTCTGAGAAATGAACCCCACAAAGTGGAGCGGTTGCTGAAGCAAGTGCCGCTCACTGCGGCCCATCTGAGAAATGAACCCCACAAAGTGGAGGGTTGCTGAAGCAAGTGCGCTCACTGCGGCCATCTGAGAAATGAACCCCACAAAGTGGAGCGGTTGCTGAAGCAAGTGCCGCTCACTGCGGCCCATCTGAGAAATGAACCCCACAAAGTGGAGCGGTTGCTGAAGCAAGTGCCGCTCACTGCGGCCCATCTGAGAAATGAACCCCACAAAGTGGAGCGGTTGCTGAAGCAAGTGCCGCTCACTGCGGCCCATCTGAGAATGAACCCCACAAAGTGGAGCGGTTGCTGAAGCAAGTGCCGCTCACTGCGGCCCATCTGAGAAATGAACCCCACAAGTGGAGTGGAGCGGTTGCTGAAGCAAGTGCCGCTCACTGCGGCCCATCTGAGAAATGAACCCCAAAGTGGAGCGGTTGCTGAAGCAAGTGCCGCTCACTGCGGCCCATCTGAGAAATGAACCCCACAAAGTGGAGCGGTTGCTGAAGCAAGTGCCGCTCACTGCGGCCCATCTGAGAAATGAACCCCACAAAGTGGAGCGGTTGCTGAAGCAAGTGCCGCTTTCCTTTCTCCGCGGCAGCGCCTTTGCAATCATGTCTGCGAGGCACGGCTAAATACGCCATTTGTTCTCGGGTGTAGAACCTGTAATTCCACCCCGCATCTTCTGCTGCTTAATCCGCCACCCCCCTTTTTTTTCTTTGTTCATTTGGTGAGGGAGTTGTGAGATTTTTCTTGATAATTTTATCTTTTATTATACTTTTTAAGGTTTTTTCTTTCTTTTCCTCTTGTTAATCTTTATATATAAAAGTGAAGTTGTGTGTCTGTCCCCTACGATTTAGATTCCTAACTACTCCCACATTTTGCGGTGCAGTGTAACCAAAAGCGGGTATCTTGTAGTCGTGATTCATATCGAGCCCTTCTGGGTATTAGCGCGCGTCTACGATTTAAAAAAAAATTTACCATCATTTTTTCCCATTTTTAATGCATATTTTTGCTATTATATAAGGGAAGTAACTCTCTAAAACTGCTTATATAGTTATTTCCCTTACAAATCCGAGCAACGCCGGGCGATACTGCTAGTTTTTGATAAATAAGTGGAATTGCCTGGATTAACTTTGTGACAATGTGCCTTAATTACAAAATGGTTGTTTCTGTTTCACACTTGCAGTTATTAGATTCATACACCCTTGCCAAAAATACCTGCTGCTCTAGAAGGTTCCTAAATATCTGGTTAACCATCTTCACGCTTATAAATGAAATCAGAACGGTTCATTCCGGCGTCATAAATCTTTCAAAACGAATATCTCAAGAGGGCGTTGATCTTCCGTTTATTTTGGCACTAAATCCAATGTCACTTCTTTTTCAATAGCATAGGGCTTACGTGGCTGCCTACGGTAACAAGATTCAATGATGTGACTTTACATTTTATTACTCCATCACAGATTCCAGCCATTATACTGCAACAGACGATCTGAAGATCTACATTGAAAATATTTACAATGCGGAGAATCAGTTCGTTTTTGTCATGTTTTAACTGATTTAAGATTGGAAGCTGATAAAAAAAAATGTCCATATTTAATAATTAATTGCATGACAAAAACTGCTTCAAAATCCATGTCTTTACTTCAGTGATTTTTGTGATGCCTTGTGTTCCATACGAGTGCCACAAAAACCTAGGTATTCATAAAAATGCATCATACAAAAGTCTCGTAACAGAAGAATATTTTACCAGGCTTTAAAAAAAACATGACAGGCGGAGCTTTCTTTTACATGACTATCTCCCACAATATTTTTGCAGCACCAGTATTGATATCAACATTTAGAATAGTTGCTCTTTCTCTCTCTCCTCCCCCCCCCATCTCTCTCTCTCTCTCTCTCTCTCTCTCTCTCTCTCTCTCTCTCTCTCTCTCTCTCAAGGAATTCCGCTCCTAAGATATTTAATTCCCTGTGAGTTTTACATCAAATGGAAACTTCCACAGAAATAGCGTGCTGAAAAGTTCCTGGCTTTAAGGTTATAACGAAAGGCCTGGTTCGAGGCCCAAACTTCCGAGTTATTTTACAGGGCTTTGAAAAGCTGAATGACCGCTGCAATAAGTGCGTGAATCTGAGAGGGGAATATAATGAATAAAATCATAATCAACTGATCCTCCTGTATTTTCTTTTACCCAAAGCCAGGAACTTTTCAGCAACCGCTCGTAGGATCTTACTATAGAAGGAAAGATAACTCCAAGCAGTCTTTTGTCAAATCCTTTCTACTGGAAATACAAAGCCTCAAATTGGAGGAAGGGGGCTAGTCGATTACATTGACCCCAGGGCGTGACTGGTACTTATTTGATCTACTCCGAAAGGATGAACGGCAAAGTCGACCTCGACGGAATTTGAACTCAGAACGTAGCGACAGGCGAAATACCTATTTCTTTACTACCCACAAGGGGCTAAACACAGAGAGGACAAACAAGGACAGACAAACGGATTAAGTCGATTACATCGACCCCAGTGCGTAACTGGTCCTTAATTTATCGACCCCCGAAAGGATGAAAGGCAAAGTTGACCTCGGCGGAATTTGAACTCAGAACGTAACGGCAGACGAAATACGGCTGCGCATTTCGCCCGGCGTGCTAACGTTTCTGCCAGCCCTCCGCCTTCTTTGAGAGTCCAATGGAATCACCCAGCATCTGTTAACATTTTATTGATCGAGGGTGAATTCCTCAAGGAATAATCAATTTCCCTTAAGCTCTATGTGAACTATTGAACTAGTTTTATTGCAACAAAGACTAAGAGCATTGGACTACTGTACCCCAACAGAGGCCAAGAGTATTAGGCTAGTGTCCAGCAAAATGAAACTAAATGGTTCAGGGGAAGCTATTATGTTTTTTCTATAGATATAAAATCGAAATTCTATCTCTTCCTTTCTCCGAAAAAATGAAAGTAGTTGGTTCAGGGGAAGCTATTATGCTAATTTGTCTCAACAAAAATTATGCAGTGATACAGCACTAATTGTGCTCAAACTTATGAGGAACTGCACTGAGGTAAATATTCTCACTGATTGTGGTAAAGGTGACACCGTCTTCGTTCCTCGCATACCAGTTATACCATCTAATGTCCCATTCCAATTTAACCCGTTACAGTTTTCTATCCCACTTTCTTTTGTCATGAGCATTAATAAAACTCAGGGCCAAACATTAAAAGTCGCTGGATTGCAACTTGAAGAACAAACAGAAGTTCGTGTATGAAATCCATTTTTACTACTTCAATTATTACATGTTTATTTCTTATATAATACATTTAGGTCTCCCACTAACTAATAGAGGAGATCTTAACAGTCTGTCCACTGGAATAATGAGGGAAATTTTCTATGATATGGACGAACTGACCATGTACATAAATGATAATCTTCCCAAGCTTCTACTTGATCAACATCATGCATATTCCGCTGTCATAGAAAAGTACTAGCAATAACATAGGAGGACTGTATTTCTTAGATGCTCCAGGAGGTACTGGGAAAATATTTGTAATTAAACTCCTCTTGGCTAAAGTTCATCAAGAAAATAAAACAGCTTTAGCTAGTGCTGCTTCTGGGATTGCAGCAACATTACTACCCGGAGGTCGGACTACCCATTCAACATTCAAGATACCTTTGCATTTATCTAACGAAGAAGATCCAGTGTGTAATATGTCTAAAAATTTTGCAATGGGTAAACTAATGCAAAGATGTCATTTAATTGTCTGGGACGAATGTACCGTGGCCCACAAAAAAAGATTTTGAAGTTGTGGACAGAACATTACGGGACAACATGAGATCGATGTTTTCAAGAGATCGATCAGATGAACTATTTGCAGATCAGCTTCTGAAACTCGATGAAGGAGAGCTCCAATTGATGAAGAACAGTTTCTTATACTCAATCCAATTGATTCCGTCGATGATCTGGTGGCTGAAATCTTTCCTAATCTTCTTCATAATTACAACAATACAGATTGGATCTGTGAGCGAGCTATCCTGGTTCCAAAAAGTGTTGCTGTACATAGCATTAATAATATGCTATTGAATAAACTTCCGGGAGAAGTATTCACTTACAATTCAATTGACAGTGTTCTTGATGATCAGGATATAGTTAATTACCCCATCGAATTTTTGAACTCACTAGAACCACCAAGTACAGCTCCTAATTGTCTTCAGCTGAAAAATGGGACTCCTATTATGCTATTACTTAATTTATCTCAATCAAAATTATACAATGATACAAGATTAATTGTGCACAAATTTATGAGGAACTGCATTGAGGCAAATATTCTCACTGGTTGTGACAAAGCTAAGACCGTCTTCGTTCCTCACACACCAATCATACCATCAAATGTCCCATTCAAATTTAAGTTGTCACAGTTTCCTATCCGAGTTTTGATATGTTCATCTGTAGTTTATAACAAAAAAAAAAGGAAAGAGTAAAAAAAAAGGGGGGAAGGTGCAAAAAAGCAAGCTGCACGTATAATACGTAACTTAGAAGCAGCGCTACGGATGTACCAGCACACACGAGATTGAGACATGACCGACTTCACACACTTCTCATGAGGAATTCCGGAAGGAGCTTCGTGAAACCACTGCTGAGACGCTTCCACAAAATAGAAAAGAAAAGCCATTAGAAAACCGATTATAGCTGCGACTCCATCTAAGAATATCTGAAGAAGGAATACTATTCCGAAATATCATATCAGGCTCTGAATGACTAAATTACCACAGCTATATAGCCCATTGTCTGTATTATAATGCATTGTTGTACCTTTCAAAACTTTTTATTCTTTATATATATATATATAATATATATATATATATATATATATATATACACACACACATATATATATATATTATATATATATATATATATATATATATATATATATATATATATATATATATATGCGCAGGCGTGACTGTGTGGTAAGAAGCTTGTTTCTTGACCAGCTGGTTCCGGGTTTGGTCCCACATAGTAGACGGAAACTGGAAGAAGCCCGTCGCGTATACACATACGTGTGTGTGTGTATGCTTTCGTGCCTGTGTTTGTTCCCCATTACCGCTTGATAACCGGTGTTTGTGTTTTTACATCCCCTTTGTTTAGCCTTGTGGCAAAAGAGACTGATAGGCTTAAATAGTAAGTGCTGGTGTCGATTTCTTTCACTGAAACCAAACCTTCAAGGCGGTGCTCCATCATGGTCGCAGTCAATTGACTGAAACAAGTCAAAGAATATGTGTGTGTGTGTGTGTGTGTGTGCGTGCATGTGTGTAAGAAATAATTAAGATTCAGTTGAATTAGGTACTTAATTTGAAGCACCAAGTCAGTCCGCTATTATCCGCACAGCTCGAAGGTGATTTTATTCACCAACATACATATTTATTGTGGCCCATCTTTTATACCAAGACAAAAGAATGTACATGATAACACTTCCAATCAGTTAAGATGAGAAGCCATGAGAGCCACTGCTTGGTACTGCATCAGGGCATTTATTATTATTGTAGACGTCGCACAATATACAATATCGTGAGCTGGCGAGCTGGCAGAAACGTTAGCGCGCCGGGCGAAATGCTTAGCGGTATTTCGTCTGCCGTTACGTTGTGAGTTCAAATTCCGCCGAGGCCTTTCATCCTTTCGGGATCTATAAATTAAGTACCAGTTACGCACTGGGGTCGATATAATCGACTTAATACCTATGTCTGTCCTTGTTTGTTCCCTCTGTGTTTAGCCCCTTGTGGGTAATAAAGAAATAGGTATTTCGTCTGCCGTTACGTTGTGAGTTCAAATTCCGCCGAGGCCTTTCATCCTTTCGGGATCTATAAATTAAGTACCAGTTACGCACTGGGGTCGATATAATCGACTTAATACCTATGTCTGTCCTTGTTTGTTCCCTCTGTGTTTAGCCCCTTGTGGGTAATAAAGAAATAGGTATTTCGTCTGCCGTTACGTTGTGAGTTCAAATTCCGCCGAGGTCGACTTTGCCTTTCATCCTTCCGGGTCGATAAATTAAGTACCAGTTACGCACTGGGGTCGATATAATCGACTTAATACCTATGCCTGTCTTTGTTTGTCCCCTCTATGTTTAGCCACTTGTGGGTAATAAAGAAATAAGTATACAATATGGTATGGTTGTAGTTTGAAGATATTGTGTCTACCAGGGGTTTGCATTGTCTGTCAAGTCACAACGAGGACCTCAGACAGACAGTACTTTATGTAATATGTGTGCAGTTCCAAGTAATGCCGACTTTTGCAATATACCTAGATTGTAGGGTATTTCTAAAGTTTCCAGATATTTCTTCAGCTTGGGTGGTATTGAACCCAATATTCCGATGACAATAGGGATAACCTTTATGTTTGACTCTCGTAGCTGCCACATCTTAGCAATCTCAATTCTCAGGTCTCCACATCTATCAACCTTTTCTCTTTCTTTCCTGATGATACGTTGATCTCCTGACACTGCCACGTCAATTATTAGGCACTCTTGTTTATCCCTCCTAAAGGCATTTATATCCGGCTTTCGGGTCTATTATTATTATTATTATTATTATTATTATTATTATTATTATTATTATTATTATTATTATCATCATCATCATCGTTATTATTATTATTTATATATTTACATGTATAGTTGGTGGGTAATGGGGGACGAGCGGTTTTAGCATGCTGCACTAATTAGTAGTGTTTACTTAGTTAATTAGCATCATCTACGCTTGTTTTCGTTTTGTTTCGTTTTTTTTTGTTGTTTTTGTCGATGACTGGTTTTAATTGTTTTATTAAGAATGACCTCTTTAATTCTTATATCTCTGATATTCCATCCTAAAAACTCACAAGGTTATCCGCTTGTAAAACACCATTCGTCATCGGTGTTTCTGAAAGCAGGATTTGAGGTTATCTGAATGAAAATAGCTGGCACAAAATGTGTGGGCATCACACGCATACACACACACACTAAACACTAAACAGTCATATATATATAAATATATTTATATTTATAGAAACAGTTGCGGTTTTACCATAACAGTAACATAACACGTGCATGTGTATATTATTCTTCTACTTGTTTCAGTCGTTTGACTGCAGCCATGCTGGAGTACCGCCTTTAGCCGAACAAATCGACCCCCCAGGACTTATTCTTTGTAAGCCTCGTACTTATTCTATCGGTCTCTTTTGCCGAACCGCTAAGATACGGGGACTTAAAAACACCATCGTTGGTTGTCAAGCGACGATGGTGGGGACAAACACAGACACATATAAATACACACACACACACACACACACACACACACACACACACACATACATATATATATATATATATATATATATGTTCAGCTACAGGGATAGGACGCATTCTTGTCTGTCTCCTGTCAAAGCTTGTTTCTCCAGCGTTCACCGCTTCACCTCGTTATGGCTTTGCAGCCCTTACCCTTTGTTTTCACTGAACTGTTTTTGTGTTCAACTTTGACCCTCCGCAAAACCCAATTTTATTTAATTTGCTTAGCAGGAGCAACTGTTTTGACGAAGACACATCTTGTCGTAATGCTCGAAATGTGGAGTAGATAAAGCAGCCGACAACTGATGAAGGGGTTGTTCTTTATGTTGCCAGTCTTGTTTTTCCATTTGTTTCTTTTGTTGTTCGCAAAAAATTGTTCGTTTTTATGTTTTTGACGTCCTGTACCCATCTATGCATATTTATGCATGTATGTATGTATGTATGTATGTATGTATGTATGTATGTATGTAGGCTTGCATGTATGTATGTATGTATCTACGTATGTATGTACGTATGCATGCAAGCATGTATATATGTATGTATGTATGTATGTATGTATGTATGTATGTATGTATGGATGGATGGATGGATGGATACGCTTTGTCTTCGGTGGGAACTGGCCGTGTCGTAGTGACATAGGAAGTGTCCAGAGCAACTTTATCCTAGGGCGGTTCATAACCGATCTTTTTCCCGAAAGTGAAACAGGCTGAAAGAAGTAGTGGACTGAGATAGAATGAGAAGTATAGACTCCAGCCCTCGACAGCTACTTTATTTATCGATCCACAACAAAGGTTTCCTTTTTTGAAGTATTTCAAAATGACGGCTTTTTTTTAAAAAAAAAGCCTTTAGCCAGAAATATCGGTATAAATAGAACTAATTCTTTTTTCTTTTTTTTTGGAATATCTCGAAGCACGCCCATAAATCTATAACCTTTTCTATCTAAAAAGGATTTTTGAACCCAATATTTACGCATTGTTATTTATAGATTTATGTGTCTGCTTCGAGATATTCCAAAACGAAACAAACAAATAAAAGGGATCTTTTCGGTTTGAACGGCAGTTTTTTGTAGCGGTGTCATATGAAATTGTCACCCATAATTATGACCCTAGTATCGATCTATTGCATTTCAATCTGTTTTAGGGTTAGGGGTGAGGGGAAGGGTATCTTTTTTTCTTCAGAAATGTAAATAAACCCAATCTGTTTCTTAAACGAGGGACATATTCATACGGCACAGAATGTTTTCATCTCAATAGACGTCAATGATTGGTTGAAATTGCAAAAATTGAAGAAAAGAAACAACAAATATCTTACAAACTATAGAATTTTCTCCATAAAGCCAAGAGAAAGAGATGTTTTATAAACACATTCTACCAGTATACGAAGTTTAAAAGTGTTTAGTTACCTAGAAATTATGTTTAAAAACTGCCGTTCAAACCGAAAAGATCCAATAAAAGAAAAAGAATTAATTCCACGTTCTTTTGTATATTCATAAAATTTTTTTGACGTCGATAACAAAAAAAAAAAAAAAAAAGAGAGAGAGAGATTCAACACTGCTTCCACTTAAGCAAGATGAATGATATAAGGCAATTATGAGGCGGCAATTACATGTGCAGAGTGGCATGTTAAATTAACCAATTAGCCTTCTTACAAAATTAATTTCTTATTGTTGATGGAAGTGCTTTAATTGTTTACCACGAATGACCCCCATCCCCCACGATAATTCTCAAATTTTCGTTCTCCTCCTGTTCATTGTTTGATACAGTAACTGATGTCGCTGTTCCGATATCTTTCCGAGTGTTTTTTCTCACTGACGTGGCGTTTAGTTAAACGTCTGTCTTCACACGGATATATTTAAAAGTCTAACGACGGTCATAAGTAACTTAATATCCGCCACGCTTGTTATACGCTACGTGATAAACATCACGTACGCCTTTAAACATGGCCAAATGGCTTACCCATTTTTGTGTACTATATGGGCGCAGGTGTAGCTGTGTGGTAAGAAACTTGCATTCCAGTCACATGGTTCTGGGCTCAGTCCCACTGCGTGGCACCTTGGGCAAGTGTCTTCCACTACAGCCTCAGGCCGACCAAAGCCTTGTGAGTGGATTTAGTAAATGGAAAATGGAAGAAGGCTGCCGTATGTGTGTGCCTTTGTATCTGTTTGCCCCCTTCTCCCAATCACCGCTCAGTATTTCGACAAAAGAGACCGATAAAATAAGCCCTAGACTTGAAAAGTAAGTCCTGAGAAGGATTTGTTCCACTAAAAAAAACCCTTCAGCTTGGTGCTCCAGCATGGCTGCAGTCAAATGACTGAAACAAGTACAAGAATGAAAAAATGTGTGTGTATGTGTAAAATCTGTATAGTTGGTGGGAGTGGTGTAATGTCCACATTGATTACAGACCAATTGGCCGGTGTGCATACGTTGTTGTAATAGAAGCAGGCGTTCATCAAACAAACATTTCCTCGTTGGGCCGGCCTGGAGTGCGCCAATTCTATATCTGTCAACTGTCAAAGTGCAGCAGTTTTAAGAAGACGTTATTGATGGAATTGTTAACTTTTATTTGAGTCGGTGTCTGGTAAAACATGTTTGGTAGCCATTCTTTTTCATTACTCTTTGGATCAGCTTGGGGGTTGGCGATTCTCTCCCCTGATTTGCTGCATCTCTTGTACATAAGTCAGATCGCGTTCAATATGGAGACAGTTTTAGCATTAGTTACTTGAACTGATTCATTACACCCAAATTAATTCTATTTTCTTGTGAAACTGGAATTAATTCATCTATCTTCTGTGGTTGTGAGTTGGTATTCAAACCGAGAAGAATTAATATTATTATACGCGAAAATGTCCAGACTAGTGTCGCCATCTTATTTGTGAACGTTACGCCGTTTCAGCAATTGTACGCTCTATACT
The DNA here is from genome assembly GCF_006345805.1 of Octopus sinensis. NCBI lineage: Eukaryota > Metazoa > Mollusca > Cephalopoda > Octopoda > Octopodidae > Octopus > Octopus sinensis. The sequence continues at coordinate 26,550,765 of NC_043019.1, read as the reverse complement.
CCTTCAATAATTATTATTTTATACTGATGTATTCGAACTAGTGTCTTCATTTTGCTTGTCATAGTCGCAACATATCATCCATTGTACCCTCCAGCCGTCTTTAGGAATTATCGTTATTATACTCTGATGTAAGGCAGCAGAATCGTAAACCCGTTGGACAAAATGCTTAGCGCCATTTCTTCTGACTTTCCGTTCTGAGTCCAAATGCCGCCGAAGTCGAATTTACCTTTCATCCTTTCGGAATCGATAAATTAAGTACCAGATGAACACTGGGGTCGATGTAATCGACTAGCCTCTCTCCGCAAATTTCAGGCTGTGCCTATAAAAGAACGGATTGTTGTACACTCATATATTCGGACAAACTGTCCTCATTTTCGATATGTTAGTTTAGTTTGACCGTCTTCTCAGACGCTTCAATGATTTCACACGTTCACACCATCCATCACAGTCCCCCAGGCATGCTCATAATTCGTCGACATTTGCCTTTCCACTTTCCTGAAGCAAATTATCTGCAAAGGTTAGACGTTTTCTTCCCTTGTTGATTCTCTCCTCAACTCTCTGCCATAAGACCAGTTGACGCACTGGTTCTTCCGGGTGCCTGACGCAGTGATCAGCAATTCTCATTCTTCTCTGCTAAATCTTCTCATTCACTTTGGGGAAATCTTGATAAAGCTGCTCATTGGTTAAAGGAGCTCTCCAGAGCCATTCTTATTATCCTTGTGTAACAGTCGTTTATTTGTTTTTCAAGCTTTTCGGTGTAGGTCCATGTTTCAGCACCGTATGACAAAACTGATTGTACTTTGGAGAAACACAACCTAATTTACAATTTATATGCCATCTCAGAGCTCCAGATTTTACGCAGTTTGTGACAAGCACACTTAGCAAGTGCCTTCCAAATAGCAATGTCCTTTTCACTACTTTCCATCAAGTACCAAGGTACTTGAACATTATTTACATTATTTACATTGTTTACAGTTGACGGATATTTGTCCTCATCTTGTTTGTTCTTAACACTACGTTTCGGCTGATATACTCTCCAGCCTTCGGGAAATTTCGAACCTGGATTCTCATTCCTAGGGTATGTCTAGACATGTCTAGATATGCAACTATCACGTGGAAGCGTTACCCATTGATATGCAACTGTATGCATGAGAATACATACATAAAGCAAATAAATCTGCACGTATACATACATACATACTTACATACATACATACGTATGTACGTACGTACATACATACATGCATACATACATACATACATACATACATACATACATACATACATACATACATACATACATACATACAAATAAAAATACCCTATTGTTGACGTTGAAATTCGAATGAACAAACCGGTTCTTTCTCTGTTGGCAAGAAATCTTGAAATAAACTGAATAACGACATACATACATATATATCAATGTGCTTGTGTGTGTCTATGTGTGTGTGTGTGTGTTTTCCTGCCACCCACCCCCCAATCCCAACCGCTTGACACCTAGCGTTGGTGTGTTTATGTCAAATGACTGAAACAAATGAAAGACAAAAGATGCATAGTATCTCCTTCCCGTAATTCTTCAGACATAGATTTAAAAAGTAACTCTTGTCTTGTAATGAAACATGCGTGACATGAGGTCAAAAATACAGTAATCCGTCGACTATCGTGGGTATTACGTTCCAAAATCTCCCACAGAAATAATTAAAATCTAAAAAAAATATAAATACCTATCGGCCGCAGAAGCCCGCGATATAAATTTACATATATTAACCACAAAAATTCGCGACGTACTGAGTGCGCGATAGGTGACCGCGATAGGTGACCGCGATACGGTGAAGGTACACTGTATACCAAAATTTTCAATATTTTTTCTGTACGTGCATGTGTGTGTGTGTGTGTGCGTTTGCATGTATGTGTGTGTGTGTGTGTGTGTGTGTGTGTGTGTGTGTGCTCGTATGCGTGCTTGTTTGAGCAAGTATGTATGTCTGTACGTGTGCTTGTGCATGTGCGTGTGTGTGTGTTTGCATGTGTATGTGTGTGTGTATGTGAGCGTGTGCCTATGTATATATATATATATATATATATATATATATATATATATATACATGTGCGCGTGCGTGCGTGCATGTATATAAATGTGCGTATGAGTATCTATGTGCGCATACGCATGTGTATATGTGCATATATATATATATATATATATATATATATATATATATAGGGAGAATTCACAAAAAAAAACAAAAGACGAAGACAGGTGGTGTAGACAACAAACAGATATATATGTATATAAATATATATATATATATATATATATATATATATATATATATATATATATATATATATATATATATATTATATATATATTATATATTATATATATATATATAGGTTATAAAATGAGATAGGGGTTGAAAATTCATAGTTATTTCGATCTTGTAAGGATGGACTTGGTGCTAACTTAACTGTATCTATTTTTTATTATATTTTTATTATTATTATTATTATTATTATTATTATTATTATTATTATTTTATTAAGTAATTTTTATTAACTTTTATAGCTTTAGAATCTTATGAACTGTACCACGGATTTAATTATTATTTTTCATCTCCATATATGTTAGCCCTTTTTTTTATATATATAAAAAAAACTATTAGCCAAATATGTATAATATCGGTACTTATTGATATTAATATATACACTATTATATATTTTGTTTTATTTTGTTCTGTTTACCTTCCATTTTTGTACAAATGTGTATTATATTATATAAGTGTAGCTTTATGATGTATAAGTTTTTATATTTTACATTTTTATATTTTTATATTTATATGTATATGATTGTATAATATTTTTCACTATTATAACAAATTTAATTTAATTCTCTGAAGAGGCCGTGGGGCATCCTTGTTAATGCCTCATTTATACCTGCCTTTATGGCTTATAGGTTAAATGAGGTATGACTGTCCTCACTGCCGAAACAGCTGTCAGTTTTGATTTATTTGCATATTATATTTGAAAATTTTTTACTTATATATCTTTATCTTTTTACTATTACGGTATATCTCATTTCATTTTATGTATTGCCTTTACTCATATGTAATGGTGTATTAAAGTATGGATTGAGTATCATCGGATAGTTGATGTTTTACTGATTTAAGTATATTTCTCCATTCTCTAATTTTGTAGTATATATATATATATATATATAACTGCCCGAAACAGTAAGGACTTCTAGTAACTTGACTGAGGAAAAAAGGCTACGAATGACCCGTCTTTTTTCTGCCTGTCCTTCTAATTGTTGATTCTCCTGTCCGCCTTTGTATCGTCTTTCTGTCCGAATGTTTTATTGCATCTATTGCGTTTTTGTTCCATTTTTATATATATACGCGTGACCATATCCTTCACCACGCGGCTGCCTATTGCTTACTGCAAACGATACCCCTGTTGACGTTGATATTAATGTAACTTCCACCTGAAACCAATGTGCGTTCTCATTAGTCAGAGCGAGAAAGATCTCTCACAGCAATTTGCTAATTAGGGAAACTCCAGCTTGGGTTCACCGAACGACAGTTCTTTTCTGGGTTATCTGGCATATTGTGTTTCTTGTTTTGCTCGCTCAGCTATGATTACGAGTTAGCGGTCTAATGTGGCTTTGTGGAGGTGAGAGAGAGAGATTGTGACAGAGTGACGTAAACACAGAATTTTTCAGCACAAACACACACACACACGTACGCGCGTACACACATACCCACACACACACACGTTCACACGTACACACACATACACACACACACACGTACACATACACACACGCACACACACACAAACATGTAGGGGTGAGTGTACTTTCAGCACGTTGTGTAAGAATATATTAATAAATTCATGCGTTTTTCTCCACACGCATACATCAATACACTGTATACACACACGCACACACACACACACACGTACGTGCCGTTAACACGTATTACTCACACAAATACATGTGCAGTTATACGCAATACACACACACACCTACACGTGAAGTTATACACATCACACACACACACACACGTGCAGTTATACACATTACACATATTTGTCCTCATCTTGTTCGTTCTTAACACAACGTTTCGTCTGATATACTCTCCAGCCTTCGGGAAATTTCGAACCTGGATTCTCATTCCTAGGGTATGTCTCGACATGTCTAGATATGCAGCTATCACGAGGAAGCGTTACCCATTGATATGCAACTGTATGCATGAGAATACATACACAAAGCATATAAATCTGCACGCATACATACATACATGCATGCATACATACATACATACATACATACATACATACATACATACATACATACATACATACATGCATGCATGCATACATACATACATACATACATACATACATACATGCATGCATGCATGCATACATACATACATACATACATACATACACACACACACACACACATACATACATAATAATAATGTTCGTCCTTCGGTTCGAAGATGACCAACTGACATCATCTGATGGAACTGCCGCCATGAGACCGGAGGTGGCTGGTGAGGCCAATCCGGGCAAGGAAGCCCCTCCCACAGGTGGGGCAGAAGTGGGTAGGGGCAGTGCTACTGGTGCAGGCGGCTCTGACTTTACGCATCTGACGTTTCTGCTCCGCTGACCGAATCCGTCCCTCCTCGGCTGTCCCTGCTCCCACGGTGATTGCGCTGCGCCAGGATGAGCGGTTGGCAGCAAGTGTCTCCCAGGTCTCTGTTCCGATGGAGAAGTCTTTGAGAGAGACCTTGAGACTATCCTTGTAGCGCTTTTTCTGCCCTCCGACTTTGCGCCTGCCCTGGCCGAGTTCACCGTAGAAGAGCTGTTTTGGGATGCGAGTGTCGGACATGCGGGAGACGTGGCCCGCCCATCTCAGCTGGGCCTTGCGCATGATTGTGATGGTGCTAGGGAGATCTGCCTGCTTCAGAACTTCCGTGTCTGGGACTTTGTCCTGCCAGCGGATGTGAAGGAGATTCCGAAGACACCTGAGATGGAAGTGGTTTATCTGGCGCTCGTGCCTTCGGTAAGCAGTCCACGTCTCGCAGCCGTATAGTAGAGTGGTAAGCACGACTGCCCGGTAGACTTTCAGCTTGGTGTTGAGGCTGATTCCTCTCCGCTCCCAGACTTTCTTTCGCAGTCTCCCAAATGCGCTGCTTGCCTTGGAGATTCTGTTGATGGTTTCAGCATCTATGTTGGCATTGCAGGAGAGAGTGCTGCCCAGGTAGGTGAAGTTTTCCACCACTCGTAAGATCCGTCCGTTCACCCTTATCTGAGGCTCATGGTATTGTTTGCCGGGGGCTGGCTGAAACATCACTTCGGTTTTCTTTGCACTGATGGTGAGACCGAAGTTGTCACAGGCTGATGAGAACCTGTCCATCTCGAGCTGCATCTCCTGCTCATCGATTGCATTAAGGGCGCAGTCGTCAGCAAAGAGAAAGTCTCTGACGACTGTCTCCCTCACCTTTGTGACAGCCTGCAATCTCCTGGAGTTGAAAAGTTTCCCGTCTGTCCTGTACTTGATGTTGATACCGGACTTGCAGTCCCTAAAGGCGTCGGACATCATTGCCGAGAACATGATGCTGAACAGTGTTGGGGCCAGGACACAGCCCTGCCTGACTCCGTTGGTCACCTGGAAGGCTTCAGATGAGTCGCCGTCCTCAAGGATTCTGGCTGTCATTCCGTCGTGGAACTGGCGGACAATTGCAATAAATTTGCTGGGGCAACCAAATTTTCCCATGACCTTCCATAGTCCCTCCCGACTGACTGTATCAAAGGCCTTGGTGAGGTCAACAAAGGTCATGCAGAGGTCAAGGTGCTGCTCCATGCATTTCTCCTGGAGCTGGCGGGCGGCGAATATCATGTCAGTGGTCCCTCGACCCGCACGGAAGCCACACTGGCTCTCAGGGAGAAGGCCTTGCTCCAAGTGTTCCAGAAGGCGGTCAAGCAGGACCCGGGCCAGGATCTTGCCTGCTATGGACAAGAGGGAAATACCTCGGTGGTTGTCGCAGGACTGCCGATCTCCTTTCCGCTTATAAATGTGGACGATTGTTGCATCCCGGAAATCTTGAGGGAGTTGTTCCCTGTCCCACATCGACTGAAACAGGTTGGTGAGCTGACTGATCATGGTGGGGCCTCCCGACTTGAACACCTCTGCAGGGATGGCGTCAGAGCCTGGAGCTTTGCCGGTGGACATTTTTTTGATGGCTCTGCTCACTTCCCCGACTGCAGGGGGAACAGCCAACTCGTGGTTTGTCGGCACCTGGGGGAGTCGTGCGATGGCTTCCTCGTTGATCTGGGCTGGTCGGTTGAGCACGATGTTGAAGTGCTCCGCCCATCTCTCCAGGATCAGCCTCTTGTTAGTCAGGAGTGAGGTTCCATCTGAGCTGAGCAGGGGCGTTGATCCAAAGGAGAACTGCGGTCCATAGACAGCTTTCAGCGCCTCGTAGAATTTCTTGGTGTCGTGTTTGTCTGCGTATCCCTGAATCTCATCCGCCTTGGCGCTTAACCATGCATCTTGCATGAGGCGGAGTTTAGCCTGGACTGTGCTGCGAATGTTGTTGAAAGCGGCCTTCTTTGCCGTGCAGGTGGTGTCATTTTGGTGAGCCCGCAGCAGACGGCGTTTCTCTTCCAGGAGCTTTTGGATTTCCTGGTCGTTTTCGTCGAACCAGTCCTGGTGGTTCCTCGTAATTTGGCCCAGAGTTTCAAGGGCGATGGAATGAACCGTGTCCCTGAATGATTCCCACTGCTCATCGATGCTGGACTGGTCACTCCGAATGTCCAACAGCTTACTGTCCATACGTGACTGGAGATCTTGTGCAGTCAGCTGGTTCCCTAATTTCGTGATGTTAAGCTTCCTCGTCACTTTCTGACCCTGTGGTCTTCTCTTAGGTCGGATGTAGAAATCCATCCTGGAGATGATGAGGCGATGGTCCGTCCAGCAGTCAGCTCCGCACATGGCTTTGACCAGTCTCACGTCCCGCCTGTCTTTCGCCCTGACGATGACGTAATCTATCAGATGCCAGTGTTTGGAGCGTGGATGCATCCATGATGTCTTGTTGCGTGTTGGCAGACGGAACAAGGTGTTGGCGATGGTAAGATCATACATACATACATACATACATACATACACACACACATACATACATACATACACACACATACATACATACATACATACATACATACATACATACATACATACATACATACATACATACATACATACATACAAATAAAAATACCCTGTTGTTGATGTTGAAATTCGAATGAACAAACCGGTTATTTCTCTGTTGGCAAGAAATCTTGAAATAAACTGAATAACGACATACATACATATATATCTACACATATGTTCAGTGATTACGCATTACACACGCGCACACACACTAGCTGAAATACCCGGCGTTGCCCGAGTTAGATACTCTGGAGATCAAAGTTAAAATCGCAAAGCAATTCATTTAACTTATAGCAAATATTTTCGATAAATACTCACCGAAGTATCGAACTAAAGACCGCCTTAGCAGTAAGGGAGACTTCTCAGGGCAAATCATTGCACTGTGTCCTATATTGCTTTTATTCAATGCAAATTTCAACATACATCAGAATTGGGCCCCTAGACCTGTGTGACCCCCGATGCTCAGAATTGGGCCCCAAGACCCGCGTGGCCCTGTGTGCTCGTGCCTGAAGACGGTGCTGTTCGAACTAAGAAAATTTTGTAAATCATTTTCTTTCTTTCTTTTTTAGATGTTTTTTTTTAAGATCAGATGTAAACGTGTGGTAAGTAGCTTGCTTCCCAACCACTTAGCTCCGGGTTCAATCCCACTACGTGGCACCTTGGGCAAGTGTCTTCTACTATAGCCTCGGGCCGACTGAAAGAAGCCTGTCGTATGTGTGTGTGTGTGTCTGTGTGTCCCACTACCGCTTGACAACTGATGCTGGTGTGTTTACGTCCGTCCCCATAACTTAGCAGTTCAGCAAAAAGAACCGATAAAATAAGTACCAGTGGCGCACTGGGGTCGATGTAATCGATTAGACTCCTCCCCTAAAATTTCCGACTTTGTGCCTATAGGGCAAAGAATTATTTTAATTTCCCTTATTTTCTTTTTTTCTTTTTAACTACTAGAAAAAGAGTTACAAAGATTAGGGGCCATAACTTACGGGGTTTTTTTTTTTTTTTGTTATTGTCTCTGCTACAAAACACTTGTTTCTGTCCTTTAATTCATACTTTAACCTCTTATAACCTGACACAAAATCACTTCTCTCACTACTACTCCTCGTTCGGTTCAGAGGTCTTGCTTTGCAAGTGACTTTGTGACCTCACTAATGCCGGTGCCCCTTAAAAGACACCCAGTACCCAGTAGACTCTGTGAAGCGATTTGTTTTAGGAAGGGCGTCCAGCTGTAAGAAACCATGCCAAAGCAGACGTTGGAGCTTGGCACAGTCCTCTGGCTCACCAGCTCCTGTCAAATCGCCCGACCCATGACAGCATGGAAAACGGATGTTAAGTGATGATGATGATGAGGAGGAGGAGGAGGATGGTGGTGATGGTGGTGGTCTGAGATGGAAATCTGGATTGGTTGAGTTATTTTTAGCCGCTCTGTGCACCGCGTCCCGCTCGCCTCTGTTAACATTGTCTTACTCTGAGGTGGAGCAATTAATTACACCAGACAACTGACATTGAACATCTGGATAACCATTTATATGTGTGTGTGTGTGTGTGTGTGTGTGTGTGTGTGTGTGTATGTGTGTGTGTGTGTGTGTGTGTGTTCTAGAGAAATTTGATTTTTATTTTATTTTGTTTTTTAAATCTCAATTAGGCACTGATAATTAAGAAAAAAAAAATTCTGGTCGAGGATATTAGATGCCTAGGAGAGGAAGGTTTAGGATATGTTGTTACCCTACTTAGATTCTTCATCAACCATCGAGATATCGCCTTCGTTATCACTACCACCGCCACCAACACCAACACCCCCACCATCATCGCAATCATTAACAGCATAATCACGACCACAAACATCATTATCATCATCATCATCATCATCGTGCTGATAGTGACATGGATTGAAGGAAGCGACGAAGAATTTTAAATGCTTAACCAAAAGCTGGAAGATGTTGAATGTAGGCTGCTGCTGATGATGATGCCGTTGGTGGCGGTAGCGTTTTCTTGGCAGCTGTGGTGGTGGTGGTGGTGGTGGTGATGTGGGTTTTTTTTTTCAAGGCGAAAGGGTGGTGTCTGTGCGTGTGTATTTAAGCTCGTGCGCATGTTATTTGCCTCTGGTTAATTAGTTCGGAATTAATTAGTTAAGATAGCATCCATCCCATAACGACTGTTGTCCATCCTTGTGGTCAAGAGGAATTGACCGATGACCAATGAGAGACATCTAGTGGTTTAACGTCCACGGGAAAAATGCGGACGGAAAGGGAACCGGAAGCCAAGAGGTTGAGGTGGAGTGAGGCAGCAGCGGTCACTCTGCCGCCATTGTTGGCATCATCGGAGTGAAGAATACATATCGCCAAAGGCCGGCAAGGATCAAGTGTTATTGCTGTAGTTGTTGTTTTTTTTTTTTTATTTTTGTTTAAATTTTTTAAAAAGCGTTTACATCCACATAATTAATACTACTAGTAATACTTTCTTCGCCATCGTGTTGCATAAATTAAAAAGTCCACCAATATGGTTAATTTCTCGTCATTTCAATTCCAACAGTCTCTCCCCCACCCCTATGAGAGACACGTATTCAGTAAAGGACAGGGTGTTCGTCAGCTTATGCATTAAAAACGAAGGACGACACTTTCAACACCTCTTATAAAGTTTTTGCAAGTCTTGTAAAAGTCTGAGACTTCACTAATTTTCAAAATCTGTATCTAAGAAATAATAATAGCAATAATAATAATAATAATAATAATAATAATAATAATAATAGTAATAATAATAATAATAATTTTTGGTTAGTAGAACTCATATCAAAAGTAATACCAACGGTGGTGGCCACCACATCTTTCTCCTAGGCACAGTAAGGCTAGAACTACATTATCTTAACGATCGCGGTTAACTTCACTGAAATACTAATTATATGGTGTCAAAATTTTTCGGCGTGTCAACTGCAGTGGAATCATGTCAGTGACCAGGTCGCAGTTGGTGCGACGAGAATTTTGACGCCAAATAACAAATAATAAATGTTTAAGTGGAGTTAACAGTCTTTGTGTGCTTTTGGATGGCAAACAAGTTTTCCAAAGTCTCACAGTCTCAGCAGGACCCGTGAATATTTCACGGAATTAATAATAATAATAATAATAATAATAATAATAATAATAATAATAATGATTGTGTACAGTGCTCAGGTGCACTACAACTCATCTAAAGTGTATATATAATCAGGTGTAGTTTCGGCGGATTTCGGAAAGCATGAGGGCCTTAAAGGATGCAGTGTCATGGCAGTCAACCACTGACGCAGGCAGTTTGTTCCATGCTTCAGCAACTCAGAGCGTGAAAAAATGTTTCCGAAAGTCATGGGAGCTGTGTTGTTTTCTGACTTTGTAGGCATGTCCACGTGTGTTAGACACATGGAGATCAAAAAGGTGTTCAGTGTTGTTGTTGGTGAGGTGGTTGATAACTTTGTGGGTGTTTACCAAGTCCATCGCCAGACGCCGGAGCTTCAGTGAATCCATGCCCAGGGAAACAAGGCGCTCAGAGTATGGTAGGTGTCTGATGGAGGGTATGCGTTTGGTTGCACGTCTCTGAACAGATTCCAGGAGGTCAATGTTCTGAGCAAGATAGGGGTTCCAAACTGATGAAACGGCAAACCTATTGGGTCATTTCTGAAAACTTTAGCCAAATGACCTGAAAGTGTAGCCTCTGTTGTGTCCGTATCAAAAGATAATTGCTCATTTGCTAATCATTGAAAAGTGAAGGAAATTGGAATACAATGATTATTTAATGTACTTTATGCATACACTTCATATACTTTATGCACAATTTTATAGACTTTATACACAGCATTCTCCCTCTTTCTCTCTCACCCTTCGCCTTATCCTCTTTTTCTCCTTTTTCTTTCTCTCCTCGCCTTTCTCTTCAACTAATCGCTAAACTAATCAACTAAACGGGCTAAATAACGGAGAAACAAAACTTAGCTGAAAATAATTACACATTTTACTCACCACCACTTCTCCCTCCCCTGTCTCTTTACTCCCCTTCCCTACCATACCCTCTCCCTCCCATCCCTTTCAACTAATCACGTGGAAGCGTTACAGACGGGCAAAATAACGGAGGAACTAGCAGAATTATTATAAGATTATTTACTATCCTTCGTTTATAACTGTGAACGAGAACTTTGCATTGAGTTTCTTCAAAAATATTGATTAGTTTTAAGGGATTCTTTTTCCAGGTATATCTCTCTCTATATAAACGGCAGTTTGTCTGTGCGTGTTTCTGTGTGTCTGTTTTCTCGTACCCTCACCCTGACCACGGCTTTCAACCGATTCTGATGAAACTTGACACACACATAGCCCAATGTCATAATTCAAAACTAACGCAGCGAAAATTTTGAAAAGTTCCCCCAGTTCTGAAAAAAATCGATAAATTCGACATGGGGTCGAGAATAAAAAAAAACAAACCACAGACTGTCTAGGGGACGCAACTCAACCTTTTATTACTCTCAAAAAAAAAATTTACCATCATTTTTTTTCCATTTTTTTGCTATTTTTTGGCTATAACTCTCTAAAAATGCTTTATAGTTATTTCCCTTACAAACCTGAGCAACGCCGGGCGATACTGCTAGTCCATTCATATTATAGAATACGGCTAGTCCTTCAGCTCCTGTTGGCGGGTTGTATCCTATATTTAAATATATATTTCTTTACTCCCCACAAGGGGCTAAACACAGGGAGGACAAACAAGGACAGACAAACGGATTATTAAGTCGATTACATCGACCCCCAGTGCGTAACTGGTACTTAATTTATCGACCCCGAAAGGATGAAAGGCAAAGTCGACCTCGGCGGAATTTGAACCCAGAACGTAACGGCAGACGAAATACGGCTACGCATGTCGGCCAGCGTGGTGACGTTTCTGCCAGCTCGCCGCCTATATTTAAATATAGGTTGTTTGTGTAATTCGACTAAATTGGATATCTCTGCCCTGTCATCGTTACCCATTGATACATCAGATTGTTTGTTTCGGCATTTCTTGATGAAAAAGCCGTCAGAAAATAATAACGACTTCCTTGCTTCACGATTATATTTATATCAGTATCAATGATGGTCGTATGCTTTTCCGAATTCTATCACTTCAGGAAAAGCTTTTTATTCTTCTTTTTCAAATGGATGGGTAGTATTCTACGATATCGAACTGGGTGTGTATATAATTAGACTTGCTTTCTGTCCTATTAAACCAATTATGCAATTCTACTGAGAGAAGTTTGTTGTGTATCTGACGTTTTAGTTTACATAGCCTAATTGATATGTTTGATGACCATACTCAATTTGTTATTAGTTGGATTGATGAGATTACATTTTCGTTGAGCAATAAATTTACTCATGGTCCTTTAATGTCGTGTAGAGTTTGAATGAGGTGAGACGTTTTACCCGATTTGCTGTACTTAAATTTGTTTTCATTATACTACTTAATAATATAGGATGCTCAAAAAGTCTCTCCACAGTATTTTATTGCAAAATAAATACTTATAAGATGGTTTAAGACTACAAAAGAATATTTTAAGCTTTACAAGACTTGCAAAAACTTTATAAGAGGTGTTGAAAGTGTCGTCCTTCATTTTTAATGCATAAGTTGACGACCACCCAGTCCTTTACTGAATACGTGTCTCTCATAGGGGTGGGGGAGAGACTATTGGAATTGAAAAGACGAGAAATTAACCATATTTAATAGAATAATGGAGGGTTTTTTTTAATTTATGCAACACGATGGCGAAGAAAGTATTACTAATAGTATTAATTATGTGGATGTAAACGCTTTTTTAAAAATTTTTGTCATTTCAATAACCCTTAAACAGTAGACTTCATCAACTGATGTTTCAAACATTTTTATTTGAATGCGTTCATCATGATGAATATTTTACGATACTTTTTCATAATAATGTTTGTAAATTTTATTATGTGAAAGACTTACAGTGATTATAATTTTTGTACTTATTTTGAAGGCGGCGAGCTGGCAGAACCGTTAAGCACGCCGGGCGAAATGCTTAGCAGTATTTCGTCTGCCGTAACATTCTGAGTTCAAATTCTGCCGAGGTCGACTTTGCCTTTCATCCTTTCGATTAAATAAGTGCTAGTTACGCACTGGGGTTGATGTAATCGACTTAATCCGTTTGTCTGTCCTTGTTTGTCCCCTCTGTGTTTAGCCCCTTGTGTGTAGTAAAGAAATAGGTATTTCGTCTGCTGTTGCATTCTGAGTTCAAATTCCGCCGAGGTCGACTTTGCCTTTCATCCTTTTGGGGTCGATAAAATAAGTACCAGTTACACACTGGGGTCGATATAATCAACTTAATCCGTGTGTCTCTCCTTGTTTGTCCTCTCTGTGTTTAGCTCCTTGTGGGTAGTAAAGAAATAGGTATTTCGTCGGCCGCTACGTTCTGAGTTCAAATTCCGCCTGGGTCGATTAAATAAGTACCAGTTACGCACTTGAATCGATATAATCGACTTAATCCGTTTGTCTGTCCTTGTTTGTCCCCTCTGTGTTTAGCCCCTTGTGTGTAGTAAAGAAATAGGTATTTCGTCTGCTGTTGCATTCTGAGTTCAAATTCCGCGGAGGTCGACTTTGCCTTTCATCCTTTTGGGGTCGATAAAATAAGTACCAGTTACGCACTGGGGTCGATATAATCGACTTAATCCGTTTCTCTGTCCTTGTTTGTCATATCTGTGTTTAGCCCCTTGTGGGTAGTAAAAAATAGGTATTTCGTCTGCCGCTACGTTCTGAGTTCAAATTCCGCCTGGGTCGATTAAATAAGTACCAGTTACGCACTTGAATCGATATAATCGACTTAATCCGTTTGTCTGTCCTTGTTTGTCCCCTCTGTATGTAGCCCCTTGTGGGCAGTAAAGAAATAAGAAACGTTAGCACACCGGGCGAAATGCTTAGCGGTAGTTCAAATTCCGCCGCGGTAGACTTTGCCTTTCGGGGTCGATAAATTAAGTACCAGTTACGTACTGGGCCCACTCCCCAAAATTTCGGGCCTTGTGCCTAGAATAGAAAATAATTTTTGTACTTATTTAAAGTGAAAATAAATATAAAAACTACTTGACGAGCTGACGAAACGTTAGAACTCAGAACTCGGCGGAATTTGAACTCAGAACGTAGCGGCAGACGAAACACCGCTAAGCATTTCGCCCGGTGTGCTAACGTTTCTGCCAGCTCGCCGCCTTACTCAATGCCAAATAATGTCCCAATTCCCGTTAACAACTAATTCACCCGGTATATTTTACAACAAGGGAATACTATATTTATGACACCGCCTGGCATAGTGCTTTTAATAAAATTTATAGCTATTGGTTGAAATGTAGAAGGTGTAACCAATCAGAACCGCCGATTCATGATCACTAACCATGTGTCGTCGGTAAACACGAAAAAAGTTGTTTAGTCGCTAATTAATTTCAATATTTGTCTTGTATTTTGAGTAATTAACGAAAGAACGTTGGGAAAGAAAGATGCCACGAAAGTGTAACCTTTGTGGGAAGTCAGCCGCTCTAAAACGACCGAAGACGGTGAGTGTAATTCTTACAATTCTGTGTGTTTTGATGGGTGTTTGTGGCAAGTGTTGTGAAGTATGATGTAATCTTCAGCTGTAAATTGGACATACGACTCCGTTCTCATTGTCGATGGGCACCATGTAATTTCATGTATAAGTTAGCTTTTGAGATTGAGAGAGAGCCATGAACGTCACCACGCGTCACTTTGGGCAAGTGTCTTCTATATTTAGAATAAGGGCCACCACTACTCTATTTGTTGTCTGTGATAGACCAGCATCTTCTCTAAAGTCACTCCGTTTCTTCTGTTGCAGTTAGTTCACTTCATTCAGTCCTTGTTTCTTGGTACTTCAGTTCTTAGGAATTCCTTCCCCAATTAATTTTGCTTCTGCAGGTACCAAACAAAAGCGAGACAATTCTTACAATAGTTATAAATTCACATCTCTTTATTTTATTTCCTCACCTTGAATGAGGTTGGCTGGTTTTGTAAATCTATGAACTTTCCTATGGAAGCAGCTGGTTTAAATATTAAGTATAATCTAACCTAGAATATCCACCACATTAATCCCACTGGCCTGGAATAGCTAAAAGCCACTAACCATCTTCATATTTCTGTCTTATTACAAACAAAAATGTATCTCTCATTTGGTTTGTGCCATGAAACCACAACTAAGCACCAAGTCTTTAAGAGTTTTTTGGAAGTTTAAAGGCATTTTACCTTGAAAGCTTGCCTTGCATTGCTCCTCCAACTTTTGATGGAGTTGTAGGAACACCACTGTGATATATGGTGTGTGTTGAGCATTTTTAAACCTGGTGGAGCCTTTCCCTCAAAACACAAACCATTTCTTCTAAAAAAAGGGACAAAGAGCAAGATGAATCAACCACATAGGAAGACAGACTCCCTATCAACCCCAGAAGGATGAAAGACTAAATTCACATGTGCAGTATTTGAACCTATAGATTAGAAAATAGATTAGGAATTAATACTGCAACACAATTTATTCCACGCTGCAACAACTCTGCCAATTCACTAATCCCTAAAAGTTCAACCCTTTTGATACCAATCCGCCCATGAGCACCCCTAGTTCTATGATACAAACTCCCTGTTTTAAAATAATATAAATGAAATCTTTCCATTGAAATTCCATGTTAATTTTGTCTTCCAAACATCAGATTAATAATGACAGAATCATTTCAATACATTCTTTATTATTTTCAAAATTACTTGATACAAAGGCAGTGGATTTCAGCAGAAATATGGTCACAAAAGACCTAAATACATTATTTACACTTGACGGATGTTTGTCCTCATCTTGTTTGTTGTTAACACATTTCGTCTGATATACCCTCCAGCCTTCATCAGGTGTCTTGGGAAAATTTTGAACCTGGGTTCTCATTCCTAAGGTATTTTTCGATATTATTATTATTATTATCATTATTATTATTATTCAAGTCACTGCCTGTAATCGAACTCGAAATCTTGAGGCATATGGCATAGTGGCACATATGAATATAGCCCATGGGCATATGGCATAGTGGTTAAGAGCGCAGGCTACTAACCCAAGATTCCTAGTTCGATTCCAGGCAGTGACCTGAATAATAATAATAATAATAATAATAATAACAACATCAAAAAATACCTTAGGAATGAGAACCCAGATTTGAAATTTCCCCAAGACACCTGATGAAGGCTGGAGGGTATATCAGCCAAAACATTATGTTAACAACAAGCAAGATGAGGATAAATATCTCTGTCAGATGTAAATAATGTACATATTTCTTCATCTCTTAAATATAGAATTGAAAAGACTTAAATATTTAACTTTTTGTCATTCAGATTTCTTTGCCAAATGCTGGAACAAAAAAAAGAAGGAAGAGTTGGATCAAAAAGAAATCAGCCTATGGCATGAAATTGTTTGGGGGTTGAGATCTCCTTACCAAGAGAGTCCCCATGCACTATGATCCTAAATCCTTCTACCACAACACTACCCAGAGTGACATGCAAGGTCCAGAAGATGGGTTGCAACAGAATACTGCTAGCTCCATTGTTCTTAGAGTTGCACCTTTCTAGCCAGTCCATCTGACATTGCCCTCTTCTGCTAAGATCAATCATTTAATTCGGAGATCTAGTTTCCTCTGCTTGACCCACAGGGTCTTAGTTTGGTGTGGTGAGGGACAAGGACAGCAATCCTGTGCCCCTGTTTGAACAGATTTTGTTTTTAGTTCTGATGGGTGCCCTCACACCCTGTTCCATGATCCAGCAAGACCGACGACCTGACCATGATTGAGAGGAGCAGGAGCACATGGTTACCCGTTGTCTCCAAGAAGTGCCGTCAGCACCTTTCTGCCAAATGTAACACCTTGTTCACATTGCTTTGAATCAATAGTGCATTACTTTGCAGCTTTGAGGTTTCAATGATGTTATTGTTTATTTTTAGAATAATATTGTAGAGTAAGTGTGAGAGGCCAGATCTGGCCTGTTTGGAGATGGAACAGAATATTTTGGCCAGATAGGGCCAGTTCAAAGATGAAGCAGAATATTTTGGCTGGGTAGGGCCAGTTCGAAGATGAGGCAGAATATTTTGGCCGGGTAGAGCCAGTTCGAAGATGAAGCAGAATATTTTGGCCAGGTAGGGCCAATTTGGAGATGAAGCAGAATATTTTGGCCGGGTAGGGCCAGTTCAAAGATGAGGCAGAATATTTTAGCCAGATAGGGCCAGTTCGAAGATGAAGCAGAATATTTTGGCCGAGTAGGGCCAGTTCGAAGATGAGGCAGAATATTTTGGCCGGGTAGGGCCAGTTCGAAGATGAGGCAGAATATTTTGGCCAGGTAGGGCCAGTTCGAAGATGAAGCAGAATATTTTGGCCGGGTAGGGCCAGTTCGAAGATGAAGCAGAATATTTTGGCCAGGTAGGGCCAGTTCGAAGATGAAGCAGAATATTTTGGCCAGGTAGGGCCAGTTCGAAGATGAAGCAGAATATTTTGGCCGGGTAGGGCCAGTTCGAAGATGAAGCAGAATATTTTGGCTGGGTAGGGCCAGTTCGAAGATGAAGCAGAATATTTTGGCCGGGTAGGGCCAGTTCGAAGATGAAGCAGAATATTTTGGCCGGGTAGGGCCAGTTCGAAGATGAGGCAGAATATTTTGGCCGGGTAGGGCCAGTTCGAAGATGAAGCAGAATATTTTGGCTGGGTAGGGCCAGTTCGAAGATGAAGCAGAATATTTTGGCTGGGTAGGGCCAGTTCGAAGATGAAGCAGAATATTTTGGCCGGGTAGGGCCAGTTCGAAGATGAAGCAGAATATTTTGGCCGGGTAGGGCCAGTTTCAATACTAAAGAATAGTACAGCTGATTCCTTCCAACATCAGTTTCACAAACATGGCACTAATTTTAAAATTCCTTATTGTCATCATGGTTCTGTTCTTTAGGGCTGCTGTCTTTGCAAAGAATGCTTCTTCTATGTGTTTGAAGAGGAGATTCATCAAACAATTGTATCAGCCAAACTGTTTACTGAGGGAGAAACCATTGCAATAGGGGCTTCAGGTGGTAAAGGTAAAAACTTTTATTTATTTTATTGTTCTCAGTTCTTGTTCTTGCTATTGTTGTTTTGCCTGTTGAAAACCACAGTTGACTGTTTCCCTTCTGTTTACTTGCTTCATCATTCCTTTCTTTCTACCTCTACCCTCCAACTGTTTTTGGCACCCATCCACCCCAGAATGGAATCGTTCACGTTGTCAGACGCAATGTCGAGCTGTTACAAGTTATCTCCCTTTACGTTCGCTATTCGAATCAACCGACGTCAACTTCACTTTTCTTCTGCAATTGATAAAATAAAGTATTCCTCGTAAAGTATTGCGTCGACCTGCTAGAAATAACAGCCAGATATTCCTCAAATTCCGCCATATTCAAATAAAGAAGGACACATTGGAACTTCACACGATATAAAAATAAATATCAAGGACTAACCTGGACTAAACAGCATTAACAAATGGCTTGCTTGAGCTACTAGAAATAGCAGTCAAATCTCCCCCAAACCACATCCTACTGTTTTAAAGACCAACTGGCACTTTTGACAATGTAAACAAGATATACTAGTAAGTGGGATTGGCATGGCTTGAATGGCTTTAATCATAGTTTGTTTGATCGGACCTGACACAGGGCTAATTAATTGTTTCTAATACAAACACAATGTCTGAGATTTGAGAAGAAGGAGCTGGGGAAGGAGGCAGTTGATTACATCAGACTGGTCCTTTATTTTAATTACCCTGAAAGGATGAAAGACAAAGTTGTCTTCAATAGGAATTTGAACCCAGAACATATAGAACCATAACAAATACTGCAACACATTTTGTCCAATACTCTAATTCTACCATTTAGTTCCAGTTGACTGAAGACTCAATTAAAAGACACAGTTTGGATCAATTTATATTCGCTTCTCTCTCAACCAGTTTTATGCGGTTCTTCTCCAATTATTACGCAACCCATTCTGTATTACACCTTTCATATATTTCATTTTTGTATCTGGTTTGCAAGATTCTTTATGTGAATTTGTGTGTTGAAACAGATTTTGTTATATCTGGGGAGAGTCATGCTGTCTTTATATCTAACACACTCACCGGTTCAATTTCCACTCTTTTTTTTTTTTGTGTGTCTTCCAAAAGTTTTCCTTTGACAAGGTTGTAAGAGCAACAAAAATTTTTGGAAAACAAAAAAAAAGAGTAGAAATTAAACTGGTGAGTGTGTTAGATATTAAAGCAGTATGTCTCTCTCCAGACACAATAACCTTTTGTATAATTTTTATATAAACTCTTTTTCCACTGTCTTATTTAGAATTAACCAATAACCCCTGATGGTTTCTCATCTTCGTTACAGACTCAACAGTTCTCGCACATGTCTTGAAGGTACTCAACTCCAGATATAATTATGGTCTTAATTTAATTTTACTTTCTGTTGATGAAGGAATCACAGGTTACCGAGATGACTCGTTAGAAGTAAGTTACTAATTTAATTTATTCATTTCTATTTTTATATTTCCTTATCGAATTTTAAAACTTTTTCAGTGTTTGGAAGGGCATCCAGCTGTAAAAACCTTGCCAAAACTGACCTCACCTGTACGTATGCCATGTAAAACGCACAAAGTCCACTCTGCTGAGTGGTTGGTGTTAGGAAGGGCATCCGGCTGTAAAAACCTTGCCAAAACTGACCTCACCTGTACGTAAGCCACATAAAAAGCACAAAGTCCATTTTGCTGATTGGTTAGTGTTAGGAAGGGCATCCAGCTGTAAAAATCCTGCCAAAACAGCCACAGAAGTCTGGTGCAGGCTTCTGCCCGGCCAGCTTTTGTCAAACTGTCCCACCCATGGGTCAGAATGGAGTTAATGGAGGCAGATTTTCTATGGCCGGATACCTTTCCTCTCACCAATCCTAACTTTTCCATGACCAGACATGTCCATCATCATTATCATCATCATCCTGATGGCTCGACTACGACTGGTAAGCCAGAGAGTTGCACAAGGCCCCAGTCTTATTTTGGCTGGATGCCCTTCCTCATGCCAACCACTTCAAGAGTGTAGTGGATGCCTTTTACGTGTCACTGGCACTATCTACTACTATGCTTTCACTTGGCCTGACGAATCTTCTGAAGCACAGCAAACTACCAAAGGTCTCAATCTTTTGTCATTACCTCTGTGAAACCCAACATCCAAAAATTATGCTTCACCACCTTGTCCCTTGTCTTCCTGGGTCTGCCTCTTCCACGGGTTCTTTCCACCTTGCAGAATATCGGAAATAAGTGACAAAGCTTGTATGACTCATGACAATCACTTACAACTAACCTGCAATGCCGAGTCAAGGAGATACAGACACACTCATGCACACATGGTTGGCTGCTCTTTCAACTTGTGCCTACCAAATCCACTGACAAGACTTTAGTCAACCTGGGGTTGTAGAAGAAGATACTTACCTAAGTGGTATTGAACTCATTTTAAAACTGAATTCTCTTCATTGATTCTTGATTAAATCAAAATTTTATTTTTTATTCCTTGTAGACAGTGAAGCGGAACCAACAACAGTATGATCTACCTTTGAAAATTGTTTCATATGAGGTAAGTTCTTGTTCTCTCTCTCTCTTGCTCTCTCTCTCTCCTTCCACGTTGTTTTTACCTTTGATGCTCAGGGAATTTTCTGTATTGAATATTAATGTACCAACCAGACTCTCTGTTGTTCTTATACATTCCCCCTGGATAGGAAGCCAATCCATTGCTGGGTTCACTCATTTACAGCTGAGTGAACTGGAACAATGTGAAATGAAGAGTTTTGCTCAAGAACTCAATGAACTACTCGTCTGGGAATTGAAACTATGTTCTTATGATTGTGAGTGCAACACCCTAACCACCAGGCCACTTCCCCTTATGTATTGAATATTAAAGAATTTATGAATATGATGATTGTATGTTGTTCTTGTTGGTTAGCTCCAGGTGTTCTAGTTGTGACCATCCTGTCTTTTTTTGTATACCTAGGACTACATTGTTCACCATGTGCTTCTTTTCATAAGACAGTTAAATACAAATATTATTGACAATATTTGGCTGCTCTTTCTAGCAAGATGAGGAACCTTGTAAAGGCTTGTTGTTTAAATCAGCTAATCGTGATTGAACATGTCTATGATAGAAGGAATTGCTGCTATAACCATGCCACCCTGGGTCATAGTGTATCTAAAATTACATTATTTAAGACTGCATGATGGGATTTCAGGAGAGAGGACAAAGGTCCAAGATACCTGGTGCTTGGCTGTACTCAAGAAGACCCGTACCCCACAGCAGACAAATCCTGCTGGTTGTGTAAAGCACTCGTAGTGGTGCCACAGAAAAGCAACCGTGTGGCAGATTTTTTATTACCCACAAGGGGCGAACAAAAGCACCCATGGGGCGTCATGCAAAAGCAACTGTGCCATGACACATAGAGGCACCCATGCAGTGCCATGGAAAAGCACCCAGGAACTCTATGAAGTGGTTGGCATTAGGAAGGGCATACAGCTGTAGAAACTATGGCAAATCAGACTGGAGTCTGGCACAGTGCTCAAACCTGCCCCCAGCTTACCACCACTGGTCATGCCATCCAACCCATGCCTACATGTAATCTTAGATACACTATGTCTGAAAAATAGACAGGATAGTTATAGCTGGAATGGTTTTGATTCTAAACTTGCTGGATCAGGACTGACCAGGGGTTAAACAACAACAGCAACACCCAACTGTTATTGTCCGTTCATGTCACGTGTCTGCATCTCCATCAGTTTGATTTCAGTTATGTTGTTGATGTCATTGGGAAAAGGTATGAACATCGCAACTTAACATCCACCAACCAACCTATCTGATCCTTTAATCCTTTCGTATTTCCTGTCTTTTTTTTTTCTCCAAAACAAACAGGAACTTTACGGGTGGACAATGGATGCCATTGTGAAGACGGCAGGAAACAAAAATAATTGTGAGTTTATCTTTTTTGGAAACATTTCTTCTGTTCAACCCTTCAGCATCTAAACTGACCATTTCCAGCCAAAATATTCAACCTGCTTTATGTTCAAACTGGCCAGATCCAGCCCCTCACACCTGCCCTACAATGTAAGGCTAAACAATCATCATTGAACTCTTGGAGTTACAACATAATGCAGGATTAATTCAAAATAATGTGAATATATAAACATTACATTTGATGTAAAACAAACACCATTTGAGCGTGGTCGATGCCAGTTCCGCCTGACTGGCTCCTGTGCCAGTGGCATGTAAAAAACACCATTTGAGCATGGTTGATGCTAGTGTCGCCCGACTAGCTCCTGTGCTGGTGGCATGTAAAAAACACCATTTGAGCATGATTGATGCCAGTGCCACCCTACTGGTTCCTGTGCCGGTGGTACGTAAAAGGCACCATTTGAGCATGGTTGATGCTAGTGCCACCTGACTGGCTCCTGTGCCGGTGGTACGTAAAAAGCACCATTTGAGCATGGTTGATGCTAGTGCCACCTGACTGGCTCCTGTGCCGGTGGTACGTAAAAAGCACCATTTGAGCATGGTTGATGCTAGTGCCACCTGACTGGCTCCTGTGCCGGTGGTACATAAAAAGCACCATTTGAGCATGGTTGATGCTAGTGCCACCTGACTGGCTCCTGTGCCGGTGGTACGTAAAAAGCACCATTTGAGCATGGTTGATGCTAGTGCCACCTGACTGGCTCCTGTGCCGGTGGCACGTAAAAAACACCATTTGAGTGTGGTCAATGCCAGTGGCACGTAAAAAGCATCCACTACACTCTTGGAGTGGTTGGCATTAGGAAGGTCATCCAGCTGTAGAAACCTTGCCAGATCAGATTGGAGCCTGGTGCAGCCTTCTGGTTTGCCAGCCCTCAGTCGAACCATCCAACCCATGCCAGCATGGAAAACAGACGTTAAATGATGATGATGATGAAAGTAATCTGAATGCTAAAGGGTTAAAACAGTGGTTCTCAACCATTTTTGTTTTTTTACTCTAGTGGGGCCCCTGTAGCCATTTCATGTTTAAAAACTTGTTTCATAGGAACTTCTTCAAAATGCTGAATTGCTGGTCGGGAACATGTTACCTTATGCAGAAAGAAACCTAACGGGGTTTCCTGAGCCCTTAAGATTCTGCTTTGGATCCCCAATTTACTATTCTATTTGCATGGACCCTGGTTGAGAACTACTAATTAAAAAAAATATATTCTTAGGTTACTATGACAACAGATATTAAGATTTATGGTGGTGGTGGTGCCAACAGGAGAGAGAGTGGGTGGGGGTTAAAAAAGACTAATTTTTTGTGTTTTTGTTGTTTTGCTCCAGGCAAAGGTGTTCCAACCATGACCAACCCATCTTTTATCCAGGCATAATATACCTAAGGTTACATTATCCAATGTGTCCTTTTATTTTTTTTCTAGCTATTATAGTGTGATTTAAAGGAGATTTGGCTGATATGTTTAGCAGGTTAGACCCCCTTCATTGACATGGTAAATGGTGGGTAATGTTGGAGGCTGTTGGGGCTGTCATGTAATTCTAAAATATCCATTGTATGTTGACTAAAATATGAAATACAAGACTTCGGTGTTGTTGTTGTTGCTGCTGTTAATGGTGTTGGTTTATTTTCACAGGTACCTTTTGTGGAGTTTTTCGTCGACAAGCACTCGATCGTGGGGCCATGATGCTGAAGGTTGATAAAATTGTGACAGGTGAGCATTAAATATTGCAATGCACTCAATAGGTGAGAGGTGTGGGCTTTTAAATATGAGTTCAGACTCCACCAGGGTCGATTTTGTTTTCCATTATTGTGAGGTTGATAAAAGAAGTACAAGTTAATAAATGGGGTTTATCTGGAAATGACCCCAGATTCCTACAACGTTCGTGGCCATGTATTGAGGTTATGAGGGGGTGCTGAAAAGTCCCTGGTTTGGGGCAGAAGAAAATACTGGAGGATCTGTTAATTATAATTTTATTCAACATGTTCTCCTCTCAGATTCACACACTTATTGCAGCAGTCCTTCAGTTTTTCTAAGCCCTGTATAAAGAACTTGGAAGATTGGGCATTCCCCTCTCAGATTCACATACTTATTGCAGCAGTCCTTCAGTCTTTCTAAGCCCTGTTAAAGAGCTCAGAAGGCTGGGCCTCCTACCAGGCCTTTCACAATACCCTTAAAGCCAGAAACTTATATATATATATATATATTTATATTCTTTTACTTGTTTCAGTCGTTTGACTGTGGCCAAGCTGGAGCACTGCCTTTAGTCAAACAAATCAACCCCAGGACTTATTCTTTATAAGCCTAGTACTTATTCTATTGGTCTCTTTTGCCGAACTGCTAAGTTACAGGGACGTAAGCACACCAACATCGGTTGTCAAGCAATGGTGGGGGTGACAATCACAGATACACACAAATATGCACCCACTACACTCTCGGAGTGGTTGGTGTTAGGAAGGGCATCCAGCTGTAGAAACATTGACAGATCAGGCTGGAGCCTTGTGCAGCCACTGGCTTGCTAGACCTCAGTCAAACCTTCCAACCCATGCCAGCATGGAAAACGGACGTTAGACGACGACGATGATGATGACAACCTTCTTTCAGTTTCCATCCACTACATCCACTCACAAGGCTTTGGTCAGCCCGGGGCTATAGTAGAAGACACTTGCCCAAGGTGCCACGCAGTGGGATTGAAGCCGGAACCATGTGGATGGGAAACAAGCTTCTTACCACACAGCCACACTATATATATATATATATATATATGTATATATATATGTATATATATGTATATACATACACACACCTGTTCAATGACAGACCACTTCTTGCCATCTTTGTTCGACAGCTTCAGCTCCACCTTTGCTTAAATTGGAGTTCAAGCAAATGTTTTAGTGGTGCACCAAACCAAGAACTTATAAATACCTATTATACTATGTCATTAGACATAAATTCCTTATATATATATATATATATATATCATGATCACCATGACTGACCAGGCTATCGGTTGTTGTTACACATTGCTGGTCACAATGCGCTTCGCATTGTTTTAGCCTTCAAATGACACCACCCCGCTGGCTAAGAAGAAAGAGTGAGAGAAAGTTGTGGTGAAATAGTACAGCAGGAATTGCCACCACCCCCCTACCGGAGCCTTGTGGAGCTTTAGGTGTTTTCGCTCAACCGCAAGCCCGCTGCCCTAACCACTGGGCCATTGTGCATCACACACACACACACACACACATATATATATATTATATTTTATAAAGCAACTGCTAAGATTGTTTATATAAACAGTGTCAATATATATACTTCATGCATTGACAGCAGAGTTTTTTTTTTTCTCTCTTTTAATCATTCATTGATGCTTGTTTGCTTGTGTATTAGGCACACACGTGTATATGTAACTGTGTGAGCAGATTTCAAATGAGATGAGAGTCCTGTATTCTTCATTCTCCCACTCCCACCTTATACCACTGTGTCATTCTATCTAAATATTTACCATAATTCAGCTCCAATTTCTTTTCTAAAGGTCACAATGCTGATGACATTGCAGAGACTGTTATTATGAATGGTGAGTTTCTTCATGTTGCACCTCTCTGCCTCTCTCTCTCTCTCTCCACCCTTCTCTCCCTTTCTTTCTCTTTATACATGCACACACACACACATATATATATATACACACACACACACACACATATATATATATATATACATACACACACACACATATATACACACACACACATATATACACACACACACACACACACACACACACACACACACACACACACACATATATATATATATATATATATATATACACACACACTCACATATATATATATATATATATATATCTCGCTAGTCACTACACGTTCTTTATTTTCTTTCCTTGTTTCTTTCTGCTGAAGAGCATAGGCTCAAAACATTAAAGACTCTTACACTTCCCAAGCATTATACTAATACATCTGTTTGTTGTCTACACCACCTGTCTTCATCTTTTGTTTTATTGTGAATTCTTCTTATATTTATATACATACATACATACATGCATATAAGATAGAGGCATGGATATTTAGCTTGGAATTTGGTCTTGTTAAATGGTGCCATAAGCAAGTGTGTCTTCTGCTATAGCCCCACGCTGACTTACATTTTGTGGGTGAATTAAGTAAGCTTGTTTCGTGTGTTTATGTTGGTGAAAATATAATTGGTGTACAGGACATATGCATTTGTGAATGTGCATGGCTGCTGACATTGCACAACTGCTTGTCACTGGCCAAGGGAAATGGTGATGGTAGTTACATTCCATGGTGGCATTTTGACAACTCATTTACATATATATATATATATACATATATATACACATATATATATATATACTTATATATATGTGTGTGTGTGTATGCTTGAGGAGACCTATTGAGTCAAGTACATCAACATCAAAAAATCAAGTGGAAATTGTAGTTGTGGTCCCTGTGCCGGTGGCACATAAAAAGCACCAACCGATCGTGGCTGTTGCCAGCCTTGCTTGGCACATAAAAAGCACCCACTATACTCACGGAGTGGTTGGTGTTAGGAAGGGCATCCAGCTGTAGAAATACTGCCAGATCAGACTGGAGCCTGGTGCAGCCTCCTGGCTTCCCAGACCCGGGTCGAACCGTCCACCCCATGCTAGCATGGAAAACGGACGTTAAACAATGATGATGATGATTTCTGCCCAAGTGAAATGAAAAGAATCTTTTACTTGAAAAGCTGGACAGAGCAACTAGGCATAGAATCCTGCCTCAAATAAACCATTGCCTGGCCCTTGTAGCAGGGAAGGAAAATGGACATTAAATGAATAAAAACCACACACACACACACAAATATGCTGTACTTGAAAAGACACATCGAGCTAAGTAAAAGTGTGGTTGTCCTTACATACAGGCTCATCCCCTGCAGCCCTCCCCAGCTGAGCATCCCTAATTTTGTGGGCTCATAGGTGCTGGTACCACGTTAAAAAGCACCCATGCCAGTGTTGCGTAAAAGCACCCAGTACACTCTGTAGAGTGGTTGGCATCAGGAAACCATGCCAAAACGAACCAGGGGCCTGAACTGCCCTTCAGCTGGTCAGCTTCTGTCAAACAGTCCAACCCATGCCAGCATGGAAAACAGATATTAATTGATGATTTAATGTCCCTTTGCCATGTATTTCCATGCAAGGCATGGGCTGGATTGTTCAGCAGGGGCCAGCAAACCAGAGGACTGTGACCAGCTCCACTGCATGTTTTGGCATGGTTTCCACAGCTGGATGCCCTTCCTAATGCCAACCACTTTACAGGGTGTGGCTGGGTGCTTTTTATGTAACACTGACACTAGTGAAACCACCAAAGAAAATTCAAAAGAAACTCCTGAGCTCATCAACAGCTTCTTATAAAGTTCATCCTTTTAACTACTTATAACATTTGGTTGGTTATACTCTTTTACTTGTTTTAGTCATTTGACTGAGGCCATGCTGGAGCACCACCTTTAGTCGAGGAAATCGACCCCAGGACTTGTTCTTTGTAAGCCTAGTACTTATTCTATCGGTCTCTTTTGCCGAACCGCTAAGTTACGGGGACATGAACACACCAACATCGTTTGTCAAGTGATATTGGTGGGGACAAACACACATACATACATACATATATACAACTGGCTTCTTTCCAGTTTCCGTCTACCAAATCCACTCACAAGGCTTTGGTCGGCCCGAGGCTATAGTTGAAGACACTTGCCCAAGGTGCCACGCAATGGGACTGAACCCGGAACCGTGTGGTTGGTAAGCAAGCTACTTACCACACAGCCACTCCTGTGCCTCTTATGTTTTTTCTCTTCTCCCTGTTTTTAAACCACAACAACAACAACAAAAAAATCTATGAATTTAAATCCTATTGTTCATGCAGTCTTGTTTTTACCTTTTCATTGCCGTATTTCTGTTGGAATCCATTTCGTTTGTTTCAGTTAATTTGCATCCTTCAAAACTTCCATGCTTCCTGAGATTCGCCAACACTACACCTGATTTTCTCCCCTGCATACACACACAAGCATTTATCTGACTTATACATTGTTCACTTTCCAGACATTTATACATTACTGCATATATTTTATATGCACTTTTGACAAGTTGTATTGCACCTGAGCACTGTATACAATAATTTCATTATTATAATCTTCCATCTTTTATTTGTTTTGAGTCATTAGACTGTGGCCATGCTGGAGACTTGACAAAGTCGTCTATTTCTATTTTCTATTGTAGTTTTACGAGGAGACATATCTCGGCTTTCTCGCTGTACAGCAATCACCACGGTGAGTTTACTGCCATTATTTCACTCTTTAATAATTAATGTGATCCTGTTTAAGCTCAGGCATCGCATGACTTCTTGTTTCATTCTGTTTAGATTCTGAGTTCAAATCCTGTTGAGATCAACTTTGTTTTTCATCCTTTCAGCATCTATAAAGCACCAATCGAGTATTATGATTTAATGAACTAACCTCTTCCCTATCAAATGTCTGGCCTTGTGTCTATGTTACTAATTAATTATTATAAGTCTAATTAAAACTTTAAGGATGTCTTTTTTTAAGTAAGTTTATCTTTGGAGTTATGTTTACCTGGGGAGGTGATGTAGAAATGGATTTGCACAATGGTTTGGACTCTGAGTCAGGCATGGAGATCCTTTTTCAAGATGTAGGCCACATGAGATGTGACTCATCATCAGACAAGCCACACTGCTAAAAAGAGTTTCAAGGTCACTTTACATAAGGTGTGCCATTGAGAAAGCCCTGCAAGCTGCATGTGACTCTCAGACCACAATTTACTAATTAATGCTCTAGCTGTTGATTAACTCTTTGGGGGAAAATAAACTGATTCTTCCTCACTAAAGAAAACAGAACTCTTTTATGAGTAACAAAAAAAGATAAGGGTGTTATCAAATTCGATGACTGGCATCGGTGCTAGTGGAGCGCTAAGAGCACCATCCGAGTGTGATCGTTGCCAGAGCGGCTAACTGGCTTCCGTGTCGGTGGCATGTAAAAAGCACCATTCGAGCATGATCGTTACCAGCGTCACCTTATTGGCACTTGTGCCAGTGGCATGTGAAAAAAACATTCGAGCGAGGTTGTTGCCAGTGCCGCTGGACTGGCTCCTGTGCAGGTGGCACGTAAAAATCACCATTTGAGTATGGCCATTGCCAGTATTGCCTGACTGGCCCTTGTACCGGTGGCCCATAAAAGCACCCACTACACTCTCGGAGTGGTTGGCGTTAGGAAGGGCACCCAGCTGTAGAAACTCTGCCAGATCAGATTGGAGCCTGGTGCAGCCATCTGGTTTGCCAGTCCTCAGTCAAATCGTCCAACCCATTCTAGCATGGAAAGCAGACGTTAAACGATGATGATGATGATGATGTAACAAAAAAAAATTGTGTCTCAATTCACATAAAATGAGTATCATTTTGCAGACATTGGCCATGTCTTCTTCCTAATGCCAAACTAGCCAGCAGGATGTCCTAATGATCTTACAAGGTTAAACCACTGCTATATTCTTCTCCATTTTTTTTTTTTTTTTAGGCTTCTGAAGGAATGCTACCACGTTGTAAACCTCTGAAATACACCTATGAAAAGGAGATTGTCATGTAAGCCATTTCAGAACATTTTTTAAATATTGTCATTACATAACAGTCATTGCTTAACATCTTAGGACAAAGTTATCAAATAAGACCTATTATACATCTTAAGACTAAGGCTGTCATACATCTTAAGACTAAGGCTTGTGTAACATCTGAAGACTGAGATTATTATACATCTTAACACTGAGCCATTGCATAACATTTTGAACTAAAACTGTTGCATGGCGTCATAGGATTAAGCCAAGACTAAACATTTTAAGACAGTCGTAACTTTTTAATCTTATGACTTGCCTAAAATAGTAAAGCACCAGATTAAATGCTTTGATCTTAACTTTAACTCTGAAGGGCATGGATTCTTCTCTTGTTTCTCTGACTAATCAATCAGAATATAAGTGGATAGAGTAATGGAGTGTTAAGTCATGCTTCTGAGGTTCAAATCCAATGATATGACATTTCATTGTGCAGTGAGGGGGAGGAGGGTGGTGGTTGTTGCGGCGGCGGTGCAGCAGCAGCATCACCACCACCACTTAATTCTACCAGTTTTTTGTGTGAAAGGTGAGCTGGCCCAGTGGCGAAGGTATTGGACTACCTGCTCATAGGTCATGTGTTCCAATCTGCCCAAGGTGTCATGTTGTATTTCTTCTGGATAGGATCCCGATGTTGACTTAAGAGAGACCAGATCATCCATTAATGATCTCAATATCCCTCCAGCTGTATATGCTGGTAGGGCGATATTATTTACATTTGACGGATATTTGTCCTCATCTTGTTTGTTGTTAACACAATATTTCAGCTGATATACCCTCCAGCCTTCATCAGGTGTCTTGGGGAAATTTTGAACCTGGGTTCTCTTTCCTAAAGTATTTTTCAATGTTATTATTATTATTCAGGTCACTGCTTGGAATTGAACTCAGAATCTTGGGGTTAGTAGTCTGTGCCCTTAACCACTACATCACTACCTTAGGAATGAGAATCCAAGTTTGAAATTTTCCCAAGACACCTGATGAAGGCTGGAGGGTATATCAGCCGAAACATTGTGTTAGCAACAAACAAGATGGGGACAAATACCCATCAAGTGTAAATAATGTCATTCTTTGTAAGCCTAGTACTTATTCTATCGGTTGCTTTTGCCAAACCGTTAAGTTTCAGGGACATAACCACACTAACATCGGTTGTCAAGCAATGGTGGGGGTCAAACACAGACACAAAGACACCCACTCACATAAATATATATATATATATGACAGGCTTCTTTCAGTTTCCGTCTACCAAATCCCCTCACAAGAGTTTGGTTGGTCCAGGGCTTTTGTAGAAGACACTTGCCCAAGGAGCCATGTAGTGGGACTGAACCCGGAATCATGTGGTTGGGGAACAAGCTTCTTACCACACAGCCACATCATCATCATCATTCAACATCCGCTTTCCATGCTGGCATGTGTTGGATGGTTTGACTGAGGGCTGGCAAGCCAGGAGGCTGCACCAGGCTCCAATCTGATCTGGCAAGGTTTCTACAGCTGGCTGCCCTTCCTAATGCCAACCACTCCGAGAGTGTAGTGGGTACTTTTTACATGCAACTGGCACGAGAAACAGTAGGTCAGTACTGGCATTGTGGCTTAGTGGTTAGAGCAATCGGCTTACAATCATAAGGTTGTGAGTTCAATTCCCGGCGACACGTTGCGTCCTTGAGCAAGGCACTTTATTTCACGTTGCTCGAGTCCACTCAGCTGGCAAAAATGAGTAGTACCTGTATTTCAAAGGGCCAGCCTTGTCACACTCTGTGTCATGCTGAACCTCCCTGAGAATTATGCGATGGGTACACATGTCTGTGGAGTGCTCAACCACTTGCACGTTAATTTCACAAGCAAGCTGTTCTGTTGATCGTATCAGCTGAGACCCTCGTTGTCATAACTGGCGGAATGCTCCTCTTTCTTCTCTCTTACTGGCATCAACCACACTGGAATGATGCTCTTCATGCCTATTCAAATAACTAACTTCATTACTGAAATGATTAATTCATTGAATTAATTAGTAAATAACTGATTTGATTACAAAAATAATAAAATAACTAATAATTGTCTACCTTTGTTCCATTCAGGTATGCTTACTTTAAGAAACTGGATTACTTCTCCACTGAGTGTATATACTCTCCCAATGCCTACAGGTAAGTCATCAACACAAACGGTTCTTTAATTC
Organism: Octopus sinensis; assembly: GCF_006345805.1. Classification (NCBI taxonomy): domain Eukaryota; kingdom Metazoa; phylum Mollusca; class Cephalopoda; order Octopoda; family Octopodidae; genus Octopus; species Octopus sinensis. The sequence continues at coordinate 26,518,675 of NC_043019.1, read as the reverse complement.
AGGTGAGCTGGCAAAAACATTAGCACGCCGGGTGAAATGCTTAGCGGTATTTTGTCTACCGTTACATTCTGAGTTCAAATTTCGCCGAGGTCGAATTTGCCTTTCATCCTTTCTGGGTCGATAAATTAAGTACCAGTTACGAACTGGGGTCAATGTAATCGACTTAATCCCTTTGTCTGTCCTTGTTTGTCCCCTCTATGTTTAGCCCCTTGTGGGCAATAAAGAAATAACAAATGGTCCTTTAACTCAGTATTTCTTGAGACAATGAGCTGGCAGAATCGTTAGCACTCTGGGCAAAATGCTGCTAATCTTTATATTCTGAGTTCAAACTCCATCAAGGTTGATTTTGCTTTCATCCTTTCAAGATGAATAAAATAAGTACCAATTGAGTACTGGACTATCACTCTCCGTTGAAGTTAGTGGCCTTGTGCCAAAGTGTGAAATCAATATTCCACCTGTTGTCCACTCTGCTTGTATGGATTCTCAGTTATTTGGGTTGGGTTGCAACTGGGATAGCGTGTGTTTGTTCCTTCTCAAGCCATGTCTGTCTCATAAGGGCCGGTTTCATTGGTGTATAGGTTAATCACCTGGATGGGATGCCAGTCCATCTCAGGTGAGCTGCTAGATGCAGGGGAAAGAGTGAGAGAAAGTTGTGGCGAAAGAGTCAGTGACAGGGAAGGCATCCGGCTGTTTTAGAAAATCCGTCTCAATAAACTCCGTCTGACCCATGGAAGCATGGTAAAGGGAACATGGAATGTTTATGATGATAGTGGGGTTTCATGTTCAATCCCTGGGACAGCACCTTAGGGATATGTCTTCTACTTGTAACCCCAGGCTGATGGAAACTTTTTAGAGGAAATTTAATGAAAGGAAACTCTTTGGAAGGACAATTCCTGCTTTTTGGGTGATAGACTAACCTTTTAGTATTTAAACCAACTATATCTGGGCCTAAATATTGTGCTTGTTTTATCTTCAAACTGGCCAAATCCAGCCTCTCACACCTACCCTACAATGTCATTCTAAAAATAAACAATCACCGTCAAAATCTTGAAACTATCAGATAATTCAAAACAATGGGAATAAATAAATAAGTCTTACATTTGACAAAGTAATGTGAATGCTAAGGGGTTAAAGCTATCATTTAACCACCACCTTTTGGTCCATAGCCCCCCCTTCAACTAAATCTCCTACTTTTTCAAGCTGAGGAATTAGATTTCCAGCCTGAGGATAACTTCACCTTAACCAGGCTAAGAGTCCCTGAAAAATGGTCAGATGTTCCACTCTTCCTTCTTAGATAAAACCAGATAAATATTTAGAAAATTGAGTCAGACAAAAACTGTAAGTTTTGGGGGTTTTTTTATAAATAAATATTGAATTAATTCATTTTGTTTTTATTCTATTTTCTTTATTCAGGGGTTTTGCTCGTGCATATATCAAGGACCTAGAAATCATTCGACCCAGCTCAATTATTGGTGAGTAAGATTTTATTAAAGTTGTTAATTGGTCCTAGGTCAGTCCTGATCCAGTAGACTGGCATATGATCCAAAGTGTGCCAGCTGTGACCATCTCGTTTTTATTTGATAAAGTACGTATACATATGTATAGTTCAAATTTACAGAAAACAAATGATGAAGACGGGTGAAAGAACAACAAGCAGGTGTATTAGTTTAACACTCAGGAAAAATGGAAATGTCTTTGATGTTTCGAGCCTAAGCTCTTCAACAGAAAGGATTAAAAGGGAAAAAAAACAGAGAGAGAGATAAAGTGTTTTGGGATGGAACATGATGAAATGGCCAGAAAAAAGAGGCCTGTGGAAATGCAGGCATTACTGTGCGGTTAAAAGTTTGCTTCCGAATCGCATGTTTCTGAGTTCAGTCCCACAGCATGGCACCTGGAACAAGTGTCTTCTAAGTTGGCCCAGGGCTGACAAAACAAAGCTTTGCAAGTGGATTTGGTTGGCAGCCTCTTTTTTCTGGCCATTTCATCATGTTTCATCCCCAAACACTTTCTCTCTCTCTGTTTTTTTTCCCTTTTAATCCTTTCTGTTGAAGAGCTTAGGCTCGAAACATCAAAGCCTGTCGAGTGTGTGTGTGTTACTGTCTTCTTGATTTGGCTTTATATGATGATTGTAAATGAATGTCTCTGTTGTGCAAGTCGTGTCCTTCATGAAGACATGTCTGGCCATGGGGAAATATTACCTTACTTGGAAACAGGTGAAGGTTAGTGACAAGAAGAGCATCCAGCTGTAGAAAATCCACTTCAACAAATTCCCTCTGACCCATGAGAGCATGGAAAAGTGGACATTAAAATGTTAATGATATATTTATCTTCTTACATCTCGTGTTATAAATATATTTATAGAGTGTTATCTTTAACTCAGATATCATCCATTCTGGAGAAAGTCTTGCTATTAAGAAACAGATAAAACTTCCAGTCCAAAGTGAGTAAACCTATCACCATTTTGCTGTAATTTAATTTTTATTCGTCACCACCCCATCCTCTCACATCTTGGTCTTCTGACCATTCCATTAAGCCTCCTAATTTACTATATTCTAACAAAGGGTGTATTTGGATCCGGATCCTCTACAGCAGATCTTCCCTGTCTTGCTGGGTTGACACCTCTGCTGTCTCTCTCTTAAGAGTATATGTCTTGAATTTGTGTGAACTGACATCCATCAATTCATGGGAAGGACCATGGGGGTTGAGTCCTCTGGCACCTTCTCTTGGGGGCCTTATCAGAAACAACCCTCTTCAGACTTTCTGGTTGGAAGCCCAAGAGAAACCAGCTGAGGCTATGGATATTATCCCACCATCATATTCTTGGTCAACCCCTAGGCCCCCTGCCAATTGGTTTGCCTTGAAGAATATGTCTTACAATTCTTCATGCAACATTCTAATTACCGTATTTTAACGTGTATAAGGAACCCTTTTTTGTCAAAATTAGGTTTAAAAAACATGGGTGTTTCTTATAATGGATAGTATCATAATACCTTATAAAACCTTTTTTTCCAGATTTTAAGCCCCAAAAATTAGGGGGTTCCTTATACATGTTAAAATACAGTACATGTACGCAATACTAGAGCTGTGACCTCTCAATGAGGAGGAGTAATAGCTCGACTTTGAGAGACTCCCTCATTTCTGAGCTAAGCATCTTGTCAAATAACTCTAATTCAAATATCTTTTGGATGAATCCCAGTTTGGCTACTTGTTGTGAAGGGCAAGTGGGGGAAATGCTGCCTTGGAATCTCAAGTGAGGTTTGGAGAGAAAAGCATCCAGCCGTATCCATGCCTGCATGGAAAAGTGAATGTTAAAACATTAATGATGTATTCCTGTAAAATGATTGAAGTCCCTGTATTCTCAGCTTTATTTAGGCACTTGGGAATTGAACTGAGTCAGTCAGACACACATGTGGTGTAGTTTATTCCCTGCAACATGGTGCCACATGTCAAAGTACTCAACTTTCATCACTTCGGTCCCATGCCCTCTTCAGCTTTTGTTTCCAATTCTTGTTTCAAAAATGTACAAAAACACCCTGGGGCATCATGCGTCCTCACCACACACAGCAATTTAAAAACAAACCAGTTTGTTATATATTTATAAAATTCTTTTTGCAACAACAACAGCAATAACAACCTGTGACACTCTGTTTTTGCAGGAACATGCAGCCGATGTCATTTCATGTCCAGCCAACCCGTATGCAAAGCCTGTGTCCTTCTTGAAGGTCTTAACAAAGGAGTCCCAAGGTAAAGTGACATTTACTTTCAATGGTTTGGTCATAGTAGGAAGGGCAATATCCTTATATACCTTGATCCCTTTTCAGATACTCTGACACTGGTGAAAGAAAGGGACATGGCCCGTATACTTACAACTGTGTGGACCCCAATAAAAGGGCCCATGGGTTGAGTAGTGATGCTGAATTAGACCCACAGTAAATCTACCAACCCCTTAAAAAAAGAGAGCAACCCCTTTAGCAGACCCTTTTGAATTTTACTTGCAAAACCTTTCTTCAACCCAAGGAAATGGACATTTGTGAACAGCACTAGACCCTTTGGACAACTATTCATTAATATTAAAGTAGTGTCCATTTCACACACCCACAAATATATCTTTTATCTTTTACTTGTTTCAGTCATTAGACTGTGGCCATGCTGGGGCACCACCTTGAGGAATTTTTAGCTGAATGAATTGATCCCAGCATTTATTTTCTAAGCCTCTATCAGTCTCTCTTGTCAAATCACTAAACTGTGGGAACATAAACACACCAACACTGGTTGTCAAGCAGTAGCAGGGGACAGTGGATTCGGTAGAAAGGAACTGAAAGGCCATTATGTATCTGTGGGTGTGTCCTTGTGATAAACAAATGTTATTCATTTCCCCTATATTCTAGGAAAACATGTCTGGCCGTGGGGGAATATTAGCTTTCTTGAAAACAAGGGTTGGTGACAGGAAGGACATCCAGCCACAGAACTCTGTCTGATCCTTGCTAGCACGATGGACTTTGACAACGCCAGCCTTCCTAATACGCACCGGAGACAATCCATTCAACTGGAGCAAAACTGCTGGACTCCTTTCCAACTATGCATCTATGATCTAGGGGAATTACGACCGTGTTTCGTGGTCTGCTACCACAACAGCTCCTTTATAGGATCCAGTTAGCTCAAGACATCATCAGAAGGAACCACGTCCGGTTTCGGCCCCTACTCCTCTACCGTTTTGACGTGGCGGGGGCCCCCACCTTTCGGAGGTGTCTTCAGCTCTGGTGTTGGGTGCATGTCTTCTTTCTTCTATTCCCTGGCCTCTTCGATGTATCGTCAGCGAGTGTCAGCCGGTGACTGACTGTCTTGTCAAATTTCTCCCTTTATATTACTGGTTCGTAAAAAAGCACCATCTGAATGTGGTCGATGAACATCATGACTGTCTCTTTCCCAGAAAGTAAGATGGCTCGATTCTCTGTTGATAAATTAGGCAGAAATGGAAGCAGAAGTTAACAGTAGGTTGACTGGGTTTATTTTTCTTTTGTTTCTCCTGGTCTTTCAATACATGATGTGTTTTTTTGGTTTTTTTTTTGTCAGGCTCGGAATTGGTAAAACACACAAAGAACGACGAAAGGTGAGTGTTAACTTTATTCGTTCACTTTGTTTCAGATCTCTTACATTTGCGTGTAACTTATTATTATTATTATTATCCGACTCGTGGCCGATGCCAGCGCCGCCTCGACTGGCTTCCGTGCTGGTGGCACATAAAATACACCAATCCGACCGTGGCTGTTGCCAGCCTCGCCTGGCACCTGTGCAGGTGGCACGTAAAAAGCACCCACTACACTCACGGAGTGGTTGGCGTTAGGAAGGGCATCCAACTGTAGAAACACTGCCAGATAAGTCTGGAGCCTGGTGCAGCCTTCTGGCTTCCCAGATCCCTGGTCGAACCCATGCTAGCATGGAGAACGGACGTTAAATGATGATGATGATGATTATTATTATTAAGGTGGTAGGGAGCTGGCAGACTTGTTAGCACACCAGGCAAAATGCTTAGTAACATTTTTGTCTGCCTTTCTGATCCAAGTTCAAATTCTGCCAAGGTCGTTTCAGGGTCAGTAAAACAAATTGATGTAATTGACTTATCCGCACCCAAAACATTTGAAACTATTATTATTATTATTAATTACTAAGGAGGTGAGCTGGCAGAGTCATTAACACACAGGACAAAATGCTTAGCAGTATTTTGCCCGTCACTATGCTCCGAGTTCAAATTCTGCCAGGGTCGGTCCTTAGAAATACAGGTACCACTCACTTCTGCTAGGTGAGTGGACTAGAGCAGCATGAAATAAAGTGTCTTGCTGAAGGACACATTGTTCCGCCAGAAATCAAACCCACACATATCTCAACTGCTAAACTCAATTAACAGCGTAAAAAAAAAAATGATAAAGATCCATAAAAGACTTTTAAGACATTTTGTTTTACAAAATTTTCAATAACATCATTAACATTGTTAGAAGCACCTGTACTGATGCCACATTAAAAGCCCTCATGTTTGTGCCACATTAACCCTTTGGCATTCAAACCGGCCATATCCGGCCAAAATATTTAACCTGTTTTATATTGAAACTGACCAGCTCTCGCCTCTCACCTCAGCCCTACCATGTCATTCTAAAACTAAAAAATAGCATCACTGAAATCTCTAAATTACAAGATAATACATGATTAATTCAAAACAATATAAATAAACAAATATCACATCTGACAGAATAATCTGAACACTAAAGGGTTAAAAGCACCCAATACACGATGTGAAGTGGTTGGTGTTAGGAAGGAAATCCAATCATAAAAACCATTTCAAAACAGACAACCGGAGCATACTGTTGCTCTCCAGCTTGCCAACACTTATCAAGTTGTTTGACTCATGCCAGCATGGGAAAATGATATTGATTGTCATCATTCTTTTGTGTGTCACATAGAAAGGTTGCCTTCTGTAGGTTTGCCTCTAAAAGATTAAAGCAAATCCAGGAATCTTTTTCTCTCTTTTTTATTATTTTTTGTATTATTCATCATCATTTAGCGTCCGCTTTCCATGCTAGCATGGGTTGGTCGGTTCAACTGGGGTCTGGGAAGCCAGAGGGCTGCACCAGGCCCAGTATGATCTGGCAATGTTTCTACGGCTGGATGCCCTTCCTAACGCCAACCACTCTGTGAGTGTAGCAGGTGCTTTTGCGTGCCACTGGCACAGGTGCCAGACGAGGTATATGACATATTTTTAATAAGTTGTTTCCTGAAGTTCTTTTTTTAAATGCATCTTTGTTTTCATGTTGAAATTGCAGATGGAGGAAAAATTGTCAGCTTTAAAAGTAGAAACAGCAGGAGACAATGGCTGCTGTCAGACTTCAGGTTCTTGCTGTGGAGGGTCCACATCTAATATGGTCAATGGCCAATGTAATGGAACAGAACAAGAGAAGAAAGGAGATGGTGATACATGTATTAATTCTACCATTGACGCTGACAGACACAGCCTTGCACACTCTCATACACACCTATCCAATACCATCAACCAGCAGGTGTCACTTTGACACAACGATGGATTTAGTATTTATTTCAAGTAAAAGTTTTATATTTTCATTCCTTTCAAAGACTTCATGTTTTTTTTGTGTGTATGATGTGAATATATGTATCTACATGTGTGTGTGCATGTATATATATCATTCATTTTTTTTACTTGTTTCAGTCCTTTGACTGCGGCCAATGTATTTTCAGATCATTAAAATGGAATGTCAAGTGGACAAAATTGAGCACTTTCAATACCATTTGCTTTTTGCATTCAATTGAAGTGTTAAAGCCGCCAAAATTGTTAGTGAGATTTGTGTTGTGTATGGAGAAGGAGCAATGCCTCAAAGTACCACCCACTGTTGCTTTGCACTTCAAAAATGGAAATTTTGACTGCAAGGACTCCTCACACACCAATCGACAAATTGAGTTCAATGAACCTTGCCCATTGAGTGAAGGTGGTTCACCACAGTTGTTTTTTTTTTTCATCCCTCTGCTCTGCCAATTTTCTGGTCGTTTGACGTGGATTTTTGTGAAGAAGCTGATTCAATCGCTCTTCATCAAACTCAATTGGTCGATCGGCATGTGATCCATTCTTGAGGTCAAAATTCTCATTTTTGAATTGTGAAAACCAACAGTGGGCAGCACTTTGAGGCATTGCTCTTTCTCCATCCATACACAGCACAAATCTCATGAGCAGCTTCTGCAGCCTTAACACCTTGATTAAATGCAAAAAGCAAATGGTGTCAAAAATGCTATTTTGTCCACTTGACATTCCATTTTAATGATCTGAAAATACACAAAAATCGAAACATTATCTGTAGAGCAAAAAATTATCTTTCAAATAACATCAAACATTTTATTTCTGCATGCATTTTTAGATTTGAAAAATTGCTCCTGAATTATTCCTCAACAAAATATATATATATATACAGTAATATATATGTATATATATACAGTAATCCCTCAACTATTACAGGTGTTAGGTTCCAAAGCCCCTGCAATAGGTGAAAATCCATGAAGTAAAAACTACTGTATTGTATATTTTTTAAATTATAAATGCAAAACTACACCACGGAGGACTCGGCGTAAGCTTAAGTTATAATCCACGATAGGCAGACTGCAATATGGCAAGGGATTACTGTATATATAGACAGATTTTATACATAACAAAACTGTTATATATAAAAATAAACAAAAGTATGCATACTTTTCCACTTTATTTATTTACAATGAAATGATGGGAAAAAAAAAAACTGAGGTAAAATATTTGTGTTTAATGGAGACTGCTTGCAAGGTATATCATTTATATTGATCCAGTGATGAGAAAGGGAGAGGCCAGGGGTATGTTTTGTCTAAAAGAAATTTGACCACAGGTCAATAGGGTTGATTCTGATTTTAGACAAAAATAGGCCAGAGTGGGATTTTTTTTTTTTTTTTTTTTTTTTTGACTGGAGAAATGAGAAGATAAGATGTTAATGGTTGGTTTTGTAAGATAACACCAGGAATAACAAACTAGGTCACAGACTCAGCTCATACCACAACAACACAACCTTTGAAAAGCTCACCATGGTTGTTGCCATCAACTAAAGCAAACACTTTGTCAGCCAAAAGATATATACATATATACATATACACGTATATAATGGAATAATTTGGTGAGCTGAGTCTGTAACCTGATTGTGTCATCCCAGTTGTAATAATTTCACTTCTTTTACGTCCTTGTATAAAAATAAACAGGAACTTCTCAACGTGCCCCATCAACTAGCAGAAAAGACCATTGCAAATATTGAGAATGTTCTGGGTGAATTAAGGACAGGGGACTCCCTAATTAGAATTGTATATATCTACATTATTCAATGTGTCCCTTTTTTTTTTTCTTTTTTAAAATTACTAGGGTGTGATCTGAGGGAGATTTAGCTGCTATGTCTCACAAGTCAAACAACAAGGTTAATTATTGGAATGGAGTTACAAATTATAGGCTTTTGTATTTCTATCATTTCACTATCCTGGATGTATTTAGAATTAGGACAGGAAGCAGAGGTGACACTAACTAAAGGCATCTAGTCTGGTGCTCCAATAACTGCTGACAACTCCTTTTGTTCTTGGTCAATTAATTAACCCCTTTAGCATTTAAACCTGCCAAAATATTCTACCTGTTCAAACTGGCCAGATCCAGCCTCTCACACCTACCCTACAATGTCATTCTAAAGATAAACTAATCACATCACTGAAATTTCAAAGCTAGAAGAGAACGTGCGGTCAATTCAAAACAATGCGAAGGAATAAGTGCTCCATTTCGCAGAATAATCCGAGTGCTAAAGGGGTTAATAAATCTAGTCACAATCCCGTGGAGTCGATCCTGTTTAAGTTAACGGCTTCCTGTGTGATTTGAACTCGGAAATGTGTAACGTGAGTTTTAATACTGCAATTAGGCTAATCCTCTCTGTTCTATTATCTATGCTATGTCCATCTCATTAACTAATTAGTCAACTATAATCTAGCCCAGTATTTAATGGCTAATTACTCTTATAGACCTCAGAAGGATGAATGGTAGTCTTCTTCGGTGGGATTAAAATTCAGAATGTAAAGAGATATAACACCACAAGGCATTTATTATAATAAATACAATTTTTGATTTTTCTTTTGTTTTGTTTGGGGGGTGACGAATGTTTTAAATAGCAATTATTATTATTATTATTATTATTAAACAGTTGTGTATTATCATTATAAGCATAGAAAAACATGATGAATGAGATTAAGGTGATGTTTGTAAGAGAAGAGAATACAGAACTGTTAATAGCTCTTGTAGCAGACAGAGCCAGTTTGCAAGATGGGGGGTGGAGGAGAGGGGGGGGTTAACAAACAAAGCAATTAAGAAGATGAAGAATTATGTATATAATTAATTAGAAAGGCTTTTTTTTGTTTTTTATGGCAGACATTATTGTAAAGAAATATAAATAAAGTAAGATCTTGTCACCAGATAGATTGTTTTTTTTTTTTTCAAACGCTTCCCTATTGAAAGACTGGAGAGAGATAGGAAAGAACGGGCATCCTGATGCCTCTGTCTGTTCTTTAACCCCACAAGTCTTCTGTACGACCAAATTTGAACACCATACTACTGCAAAGACAAAAAGAGAAAAAAAAATAATAAAATTAAGATTGTAATTTTCTTTTAAAATTTATAATTTAGTCGTTAGGAAAATTATTTTTATATCAAGCATGGCTGTGTGGTAAGAATTTTGCTTCTTACTGAACCCGGAACCATGTGGTTGGTAAGCAAGCTACTTACCACACAGCCACTCCTATGCCTAGCTTATATATCATCATCATCATCGTTTAACGTCCGTTTTCCGCGCTAGCACGGGTTGGACGGTTTGACCGGGGTCTGGGGAGCCAGGGGCTGCCCCAGGCTCCAGTCTGGTAGTGTTTCTACAGCTGGATGCCCTTCCTAACGCCAACCACTCCGCGAGTATAGTGGGTGCTTTTTACGTGCCACCTGCACAGGTGCCAGAGGGGACTGGCATCGGCCATGGTCGGTTGGTGCTTTTTATGTGCCACCTGCACAGAAGCCAGTCGGGGCGGTGCTGGCATCGGCCACGTTCGGATGGTGCTTTTTTTTTATGTGGGGGGATGCAGGAATATAGGGGAGCACCAGTGGGGAGGGGTGTTCGGAGAAACGATGACAGGTTCTAGACAAGTAGAACGTAGGATATCACGAGAGGGGTAATGCATGGTGAAATAGCGTATTGAAGAGGGGTGTTCGAAGAGTAGACACCTATAATGGTGGTGGGAGAAGCGACATCCAGTATAGATGGAGCAAAATATAGAGATATCCGGTATTGGTGGTGGGCAAGGGCGGGCGCACCACGAATACGCGAAGGTTGATAGGAGAGAGTTGATAGTGGAGAGAGCGAGGACTTGGACGGGTAAAATTATCGTAGTAACATGGAGAAATTATCAGCACATAATAATAAAGGGATATTTAGGGGGGACGGTGGAGAAATGCTTAGCAATGGAGAGGAGGCCAAACAATGTGAAAGAGGGGGAGAGAAAGTGGCACCCCGCGAAGAATCGGCAGCCATTACGATCAGCCCTGTAAGGGAGATCTGAAATATCTATTCTATATTTTAGCGAGACGAGAGGCTTAATCGATATACAAGGATAACTAATGAATTATACAGAATATGCAATACGAGGCGAGGCTGAAATAATAAACAGAGTGACGACTAGGGATCAGAATAATAATAATACTAATAATAATAAACAGATTAACAACTAGAGATCAGACAATTTTGCATGAAAATATTAGTGGTAAAGATACGGGATATTTAAAAAAAGGAGATGTGGAACACGAGTTGTGGAAAAAATCTATCAGAAAGTAACTATCTCTCTTAAAAAAACATCTTTTGATAAGCATAACAAATGCGCAACCAGTAAAAAGAACTTTCACCTAATTAAATTACTTAAATTATTTTGTCAGCATTTTCTTCATTTCCTTTTTTATATATATATATATATATATATATAGTTAATCCAAACAAGAAAACACAACAACGCGAGGACGTGGAACAAATATAGTATTATTGGACACTCAGGAAAGAAGGAGGGTTTAATGTTTCGAGCGGAGCTCTTCGTCGGAAACATAGGAAAAAAAATCGCCAACGGTACATGCACAAATATATATTAAGATGTATATATATATATATATATATATATATATATATATATTTAATAATTAATCAATATAGGGAGGCAAAAAAATTTTGTAGAATTCTTTTGCCCCCAGGGCCTAGTGGGAAAAAATTAAATAGTCATAAACCATTTTTAAGTTCAATATCACAATCAAGGAACGGCCATAATAGGCCATTCACCCACTAGAAATAACAGCCAAAAAGCTTCAACCGCAAAATAACATTAATTCCGTAAACCAGGAGAAAATTAAAAAACATTTACCCTGAAATTCCTTATACGATGCACCGTTTCTTCTACTGTTTAATGGTAAACTAACCTGATTAAATTAAATCAAGCCAATCTACCATAGGCCCTTAGATTCATCAGTAAGGAATAGCCAAATCGGAACAGATATTTTTCACGAGGCATTCTCGTCCATGCCTCGCCAATATCTGACCTAAAATTTTCAAATCGTCGCACTCGCGCCAAATTTATCGGCAGCAAATAAATATAAGCCGCCGATTCCATTACGGAACCAACCAGAAAATTCATAATTAATCAATATAGGGAGGCAAAAAAATTTTGTAGAATTCTTTTGCCCCCAGCGGCCTAGTGGGAAAAAATTAAATAGTCATAAACCATTTTTAAGTTCAATATCACAATCAAGGAACGGCCATAATAGGCCATTCACCCACTAGAAATAACAGCCAAAAAGCTTCAACCGCAAAATAACATTAATTCCGTAAACCAGGAGAAAATTAAAAAACATTTACCCTGAAATTCCTTATACGATGCACCGTTTCTTCTACTGTTTAATGGTAAACTAACCTGATTAAATTAATCAAGCCAATCTACCATAGGCCCTTAGATTCATCAGTAAGAATAGCCAAATCGGAACAGATATTTTTCACGAGGCATTCTCGTCCATGCCTCGCCAATATCTGACCTAAAATTTTCAAATCGTCGCACTCGCGCCAAATTTATCGGCAGCAAATAAATATAAGCCGCCGATTCCATTACGGAACCAACCAGAAAATTCATAATTAATCAATATAGGGAGGCAAAAAAATTTTGTAGAATTCTTTTGCCCCCAGCGGCCTAGTGGGAAAAAATTAAATAGTCATAAACCATTTTTAAGTTCAATATCACAATCAAGGAACGGCCATAATAGGCCATTCACCCACTAGAAATAACAGCCAAAAAGCTTCAACCGCAAAATAACATTAATTCCGTAAACCAGGAGAAAATTAAAAAACATTTACCCTGAAATTCCTTATACGATGCACCGTTTCTTCTACTGTTTAATGGTAAACTAACCTGATTAAATTAAATCAAGCCAATCTACCATAGGCCTTAGATTCATCAGTAAGGAATAGCCAAATCGGAACAGATATTTTTCACGAGGCATTCTCGTCCATGCCTCGCCAATATCTGACCTAAAATTTTCAAATCGTCGCACTCGCGCCAAATTTATCGGCAGCAAATAAATATAAGCCGCCGATTCCATTACGGAACCAACCAGAAAATTCATAATTAATCAATATAGGGAGGCAAAAAAATTTTGTAGAATTCTTTTGCCCCCAGCGGCCTAGTGGGAAAAAATTAAATAGTCATAAACCATTTTTAAGTTCAATATCACAATCAAGGAACGGCCATAATAGGCCATTCACCCACTAGAAATAACAGCCAAAAAGCTTCAACCGCAAAATAACATTAATTCCGTAAACCAGGAGAAAATTAAAAAACATTTACCCTGAAATTCCTTATACGATGCACCGTTTCTTCTACTGTTTAATGGTAAACTAACCTGATTAAATTAAATCAAGCCAATCTACCATAGGCCCTTAGATTCATCAGTAAGAATAGCCAAATCGGAACAGATATTTTTCACGAGGCATTCTCGTCCATGCCTCGCCAATATCTGACCTAAAATTTTCAAATCGTCGCACTCGCGCCAAATTTATCGGCAGCAAATAAATATAAGCCGCCGATTCCATTACGGAACCAACCAGAAAATTCATAATTAATCAATATAGGGAGGCAAAAAAATTTTGTAGAATTCTTTTGCCCCCAGCGGCCTAGTGGGAAAAAATTAAATAGTCATAAACCATTTTATATTTATTTGCTGCCGATAAATTTGGCGCGAGTGCGACGATTATATATATATATATATATATATATATATATATATATATATGAGAGAGAGGGAGGGAGGAAGAATTTACCTGAAGAAAATAAAGGCATTCTGTAAGAATATGGCAGTTCCTGGCCAGTCATCATCTTGGTCTGCAAAGGAGTAAAAATATTTAAAAATTAGTCAAAACAATTCCTGAATTAGTTACTAATGAATGAACAAAGAATTGAAATAGAGAAGCATCTAAGAGGGGACTGACCGTCACGCCATCCTTAACGACAACGAGTGCTCTGATCGATCTGATCAACAGAACATACATCTACTGGGTCAACCAGTTGTAACCTGGGGAGATCATTTGTCTGATCAGGAGGGCTTACTCTTTTACTTGTTTCAGTCATTTGACTGTGGCCATGCTGGAGCATCGCCATTAGTCGAGCAAGTCGACCGCAGGACTTATTCTTTGTAAGCTTAGTACTTATTCTATCGGTCTCTTTTGCCAAACCGCTAAGTTACGGGGGACGTAAACACACCAGCATCGGTTGTCAAGCGATGTTGGGAGGACAAACACAGACACACAAACATATACACACACATACATACATATATATATATATGATGGGCTTCTTTCACTTTCCGTCTACCAAATTCACTCACAAGGCTTTGGTCAGTCCAAGGCTATAGTAGAAGACACTTGCCCAAGATGCCACGCAGTGGAACTGAACCCGGAACCATGTGGTTTGTAAGCAAGCTACTTACCACACAGCCACTCCTTCACAAGAGGGTAAAAAATCCAGTGCATGGGGTTCAACGTAGAGATTTTTGCCATTTTATTCTAATCTTTTTTGTTTTTGATAAGGTGAATGTTTTGGGGGGTTTTTTTTTCGTATTTAGTCATGTGATACAAAATGTTGTCTGCTCCTTCCAGTTTCAAACTTAACTGTTAAGTAGGAGGAGAAACTTATTTTCTTTTTATCTCCAGTCTATGAAACTGGAGAAAGCAGAATTATGGGATCTCTTCGGTTTGACCGGCAGTTTTTTAAAATAATTTCCACGTAACTAAACACTTTTAAACTTCGTATACTGGTAAAATGTGTTTATAAAACATTCTCTTGGCTTCATTGAGAAAATTCTATGGTTTGTAAGATATTTGTTGTTTTTTTTTTCTTCAATTTCTGCAATTTCAACCAATCAATGACGTCTGTTGAGGTGAAAACATTGTGCCGTATGAATATGTCCCTCGTTTAAGAAACAGATTGGGTTTATTTACATTTGTGAAGAAAAAAAGATACCCTTCCCCCCACCCCTAAGATAGATTGAAATGCAATAGATCGATACTAGGGTCATAATTATGGGTGACATTTTCATGACACCGCTAGAAAAAACTGCCGTTCAAACCGAAAAGATCCGAATTATGTACCTTCAAGAACTTAATATTTTTATTCTATGATTTCATACATTCCACCAACAGGAGAACAAAGACAATACCTGCAGCAGTAGTGATGTTCATAGCAGTGGAAGCAGCAGTAGTAATAAAGGTGGTGGTAGAATATGAATAGTGATCCATTTAATATTGTCATAATTTGATAATACTTGTTAGTCAAGCATTTCACATAGCCTACCTACATAGACCCATAGGGGTCTGCATTAGGGGTAGAGCACATATCAAGTGTGGAGAGGGAGGAAGAAAAAGAGAGAAAGAGTGTGTGTGTCTCCTTACTTGTAGCAACGTAGAAGCCGAACAAAATCCAAGCAGCAGCAATCAGTGAACCGAATGCAAACAGGAAACCAAACAAAATCCAGATGCGAGCACCTGTGGAACAAAGAGAAATGAGACAGACAATTTAGTCTCTGTCTGGAAAAGAAAAAACAAAACAGCAGAAATTGGGGAATGTTAGTTATCGAATCACAAGCTTTAACATACGCATTGAGATTGGCCATATCTGGCCCAAATATTCTGTTGGCCCAAGGCTAGAGTAAAAGACACTTGCCCAAGGTGCCACGCAGTAGGACTGAACTCGGAACCATGTGGATGGTAGATTAGTTCAAAACAATATATCCAACTTCTTGCACCCACCCTACAATGTCATTCTAAAAATAAACAATTATTCTTTCACTTGTTTCAGTCATTTGACTGAAGCCATGCTGGAGCACCGCCTTTAGTCGAACAAATCGACCCCAGGACTTATTCTTTGTTAGCCTAGCACTTATTCTATCATTCACTTTTGCCGAACCGCTAAGTTATGGGAACGTAAACACACCAGCATCGGTTGTCAAGCGATGTTGGGGAGACAAACACACATATATATATACGATGGGCTTCTTTCAGTTTCCGTCTACCAAATCCACTCACAAGGCTTTGGTCGGCCCAAGGCTAGAGTAGAAGACACTTGCCCAAGGTGCCACACAGTAGGACTGAACTCGGAATCATGTGGATGGTAGATTAATTTAAAACAATGTGAATGAATAAACATTACATTTGACAGAATAATCTGGATGCTAAAGAGTTAATACCATCACGCACTCACTGAATACTTTCAGCATTAAGAGGTAGGCATAACATAGCACCCTGGTTAACACCCTTGTCTGATTCTGTGTCCATTTAACCAAGGGCATTTTACTGCAAAGTGATACAGGCATTGATTTTGAGCTGTTATGGCCAAGTTACAGCAATTTCAATGTCTGCTGTATTTTTTTTGAAGCAAAGATGTCCCCAACATTATGGTTCCAGGTTCAATCTCACAGTGCAGCACATCAGCACCTTGGGCAAGTATCTTCTACTACAGCCCATGGCCAACCGAAGCCTTGTGAATGGATTTGATAGACAGACACCAGTGAGTTTCCTCTTAGTGATTAAGTCCTTTAACCCTTTAGTATTTAATCCAACTGTATCTGGCCCAAATATTCTACCTGTTTTATGTTAAAACTGACCAGATCCAACCTCTCACACCTACCCTACAATGTCATTCTCAGAAAATATACAAACACACCACTGAACTCTTGAATGTATGAGATGATGCTTGATTAATCCAAAACATTGTGAAAAGATTAAGGATTACATTTGACAGAATAATCTGAATGCTAAAGGATTAATTGAACTGCTGCTCTCTAGAACTCACTACTATTCTCTTGTTCCCTTCTGGTTTGGAGTGGTTGGCATTAGGAAGGGCATCCAGCCATAGAAAACCATGTCAAATTAGACTGGAGTCTGGTGCAGCTCCTCGGCTTACCTATTTCTTTACTACCCACAAGGGGCTAAACATAGAGTGGACAAACAAGGACAAAGGGATTAAGTCGATTACATTGACCCCAGTTCATAACTGGTACTTAATTTATCGACCCCGAAAGGATGAAAGGTAAAGTCGACCTCGGCAGAATTTGAACTCAGAACGTAATGGCAGACGAAATATAGCTACGCATTTCACCCGGCGTGCTAACGTTTCTGCCAGCTCGCCGCTAACCAACCCTGGTCAAACCGTCCAACCCATGCCAGCATGGACAACGGACGTTAAATGATGATGATGAGTCCTTTAAGCTTTCTGTCAATCAGTGTCTTTTGAATTTATAGGACCCTTTTCTTTTCCTTCTTTGTATTCCTTTACACTACAGTGGCCTCAAGCCTTGTTTGGAACAAAATCATTAAAAACAGAAATGTTGTTAGATCAAACACTGAAATAAGAATGTCCAAGCATCTTACCTGTTTGGCCCAAACAACCACTGGTGTAAGTATCACCTCGCAGCTGACCATTCGATACAGAATTGATCCTGATTTAGTGGACAACAAAATAAAATTAAAAAATAAACATCATTAAATAATAATCAATATTAATTTCATACAAGTAATTCTATAAGCCAACCAAGGACAGATGACTTTGCTCATTAAGACATGATGGATCTGTAGGATAAGATACTGAATTATTGACCACGTGTTGTAAGTTCAAATCTTAACCAAGCCTCGTAAGATGTAAGACCACAGAAATATGAATTCTATACCAGCTTTCAGCATTGCAACTATGCCTGGCAGTTACAATGTTATATCTTCCACACTTAATGAAATAAAAATAAGGTTACTAATTAAGCTAATGTTGTCTTTTTCTCATTACAGAATTACTTGTAATTAGATTTGATATTCACTGCATTAAATATGCTAATACTAACTTAACAACATTTGCCTAGAATCAAACTCAGAATCTTGGGGTTAGTAGCCCATGCTCTTAACCATTACGCCATATGGCGTAGTGGTTTGTATTGCTTATTTTGATCTGGTATCTCTCCTCACAGACATAGTAATCAGTAGAGATGATAGGAAAGGCAGACTCAATTGTCATAAAGTTGATAGTTAGAGCAGACTCAACTATTGTAAAATCCATTGCTGACTACAAGGGTAGATGCATCTGTTGGAAGAACTGATAGTGAAGACATTATCAACAGTTGACCAAGTTGATTGAGAATAGACTTAACTGCAGAGATTCAATCAGGGACTGACTCAACTGGTTACTGAGTTGATGAGAGCAGACTCAGTTGTAGAGTTCAACTGGTGTAGGGATCATAACTGACAGTGAAGGCAGACTCAACTGTCAGCAGAGTTGGGTGTAAGAACAAAAAAAAAAGATCGCAATTCTCTGTCACCTATTTCTTTTTTTGTTTTCTTTTTTGTGCTCAACCATTTCTCCATGCTTACATTAATAATATCTTCCAAGACGTTTGCACTTGTTTTTATAACTGGATATCCTTTCTGCCATTAAACACTCAAACATGGAGTGAAGACTGGAGCCCATATCTTTAGTCCGATCAAATTGGAGCAAGCAGAATATAACATGCTTTATTCATGAACATAAAACAATCACAAATTAGTAAAATAACTAAAAAAGTTTGTTATTAAGCTGGTAATTTGAACATAATGAAATATAAATTGTCTAAAGGTTCTTAAATAAACGTAAGTATTACTTTAAAAAAGGAATTTTTTACAATATGTGAATAGAGTTTAGAAGTGAAGTTACTTACATGAAAAAGGCTAACGTACTTGTAACTCCACACACGTAGTAAGCATGGTTCAACTGGGTATTGTCAGGGTAGATGACAGCAGCATCGATACAGATCCACCAACCTACAAAAAACTGAAACAACAAACTGGGTTTACAGAACAATAATAACACAAATAGCTTTTTTGACATCATAAGGATTTATAAACATTGAAAGAAGGTGAAATGATTTTTTAGTAGAACGGTGGATCTTGAAGCAAATGATAAATAACAAGCTTGTTATATTTACAGGAGATGAGGGTTCAAGTCCCACATACAGCCTTCAACTTTCTCTTTAACCCAATATTTTCATGCTATTACTTCTAGGTTTATCATCTGCTTCAAGATCCACTGTTCCAAAACAGAATAAGTATTTTTATTTCACCATGTTTTGGTGGGTGAAAGTAACTAATTCTAAAACAATGAGAGCCACAGTGAGGTCAGTTAATTGGTGCTTTTTTGGAAACAGCAGTCAAATCTGCTGCCTTAAAAAATAAAGAAGGATGTATTGGACTATTAAGTCCTAGATACAGTATGCCTGTGAAAAAAAGAAAAAGGTGGGATGGCTACAGCTAGAATGTCTGTGATCACAGATTTGCTTCATGTCTAATCAAGTCAAACCTTAAAAGTAAATAACAACAATACACAACATATTTAAAGGGCAGACGGCAAAAACATAATGGACAAACATTTTGGCAGTCAATACCCGATTCCCAGCACAGTTACTTTTAGTGACTTAGTTCAATACTAAAGTGGGTCCTAATATGCTTGATGTAGCTAGAATTTATTATTATTATTATCATTCTGTCATCCGTGCTAGTGGAGCGCTAAGAGTACCATCCGAGCATGATCATTGCCAGAGCAACAAACTGGCTTCTGCGCTGGTGGCACATAAAAAGCGCCATTCAAGCATGATTGTTACCTGCATCGCCTCACTGGCACTTGTGCTGGAGGCACGTGAAAAAACATTCGAGCGAGGTCATTGCCAGTGCCGCGCTGGACTGGCTCCTGTGTAGGTGGCAGTCCAGCAAAAAGCACCATTTGAGCGTGGTCGTTGCCAGTACCGCCTGACTGGCCCTTGTGCTATGGCATGTAAAAGCACCCACTACACTCTCGGAGTGGTTGGCATTAGGAAGGGCATCCAGCTGTAGAAATTCTGCCAGATCAGATTGGAACCTGGTGCAGCCATCTGGTTCGCCAGACCTCAGTCAAATCATCCAACCCATGCTAGCATGGAAAGCAGACGTTAAACGATGATTATTATTATTATTATTATTATTACAGCCAGGTTCCAACAGGGCTGCAGCAACAAAGTCCACTCGTCACACTTCTCAGTCCATCATCATTGCCTTGAGGTCTTGGAAACATATCCAGGCCAGAGTCTTACAATCAAATTGTCAATGTGTGACATTTTCCTCTTCTTACTTATCATGAAGTGGGTTCCACAAGACTAATTCGGATGCTTTTAATTCAAGAGCTGTCTTTGACTGAACTTTTGGTAGGTATCCATAATGTCATTCATTTGTCATATGTTGCAGCCATTTCACATTTACGGCCATTGATAGCATCCTGGTGTAGCATCCATTTAGCCCATTTGATCATTTCCGGATCTTTTCAGTTTGAACGGCAGTTTTTTCTAGCGGTGTCATATGAAATTGTCGCCCATAATTATGACCCTAGAATCGATCTATTGCATTTCAATCTCTTTTATGGTTAGGGGTGGGGGAAGGGTATCTTTTTTTCTTCACAAATGTAAATAAACCCAATCTGTTTCTTAAACGAGGGGCATATTCATACAGCACAGAATGTTTTTTTAACTCAATAGACGCCACTGCTTGGTTGAAATTGTAGAAATTGAAGAAAAAAAAACAACAAATATCTTACAAACAATAGAATTTTCTCAATAAAGCCAAGAGAAAAAGATGTTTTATAAACACATTCTACCAGTATACGAAGTTTAAAATTTTTTAGTTACCTAGAAATTATGCTAAAAACTGCCATTCAAACCGAAAAGATCCTAATTTCCATGTCAGTGTCCATGTTTCACTGCCATATAACAACACTGATTCGACAGCTGCAATGGACAGCTTCATTTTGATTTGCCTGCAATGGGGGTGGGGTTATAACAGACTTGATACATCTGTAAAGTGGGGGTAATAACACAACTGATGTAGAGTTCTAATATAGTAGAGGTATCTGTAAAGGGGTGCTAACATAACTGATATAAGCAAGCCAACTTTAATAATTAATATTACACGATTAGTGACACTAACAATCACAATCTAAATAATTCTGGTCAAAAAGTGCATGGGAGACAATCCTGATTAATTAAAAAAATAGAATGCAGTGGAGAGTGAGTCTGATCTGTAACAGCAGGGTGACAACTGTGAGCATGTTTCAATTTTGTTGAACCTCATTAGCAAAGAAAAGTTTAACTGCTGGCTCTGAGGGACAGTGGAATCATTAAAACACTGGACAAGATACCTTGTGACATTTATTCTAACTCATTATGTCCTGAGTTCTTGGTGGGTAGACTCGATCCATTCCTTGGATTTAACACCACCACCTGGCCCTTGAGTGTCTCTCATGAGGCCCACACTGTTGCAAGGATTCTGATCCAGTTTCTACTCTGAAAACAAGTTCCTCGTTTTCTCCCACAAATCTCGGAGGATCTAAACAAATAAAGGGCCATGGGCACTTCCCTTCATTCCCAGACTAAATGGTAAAAATTAGCTCTGAGTTTAAACCTTACTTCAGGAAACATTAGCCATGATGGATTGGCGTCCTGTCCACTAGCAGATTTGTTTCTCATTTGTTTTGGTGGTTTTTTAAAGATAAAGCACCAATTCAGTAGTTGTTGTTGAAACCCTGACCAAGCAGGCTTATAATCAAAAACAATTCAGCTTTGACCACCCCGTTTTTTTTGTATTTTTTTATATACAGAATAATTTGGCTACTATTTCTAGCATGGCAACTGACCTCCAACAGGTTCCCTCATTCCCTTGTTCCCCAATCGAAGTTCGTAAATGAATAAAAACAAATACACCAATTATATGTTTCGAAAGTGTCGACTTCGATCGTATATTTAGCCAAATCCAGCTGCCTCACGTTTATTATTAACAAACAAAAAAACTCTATACACACACACACACACACACACATCACTTTGATTATGTATGTGTAACTTTTTTAGAAGGTCTCTCAAACTTAGATAATGTAATGCGTACTTTTACGTATCTAGTTTGCAAAAACAAACAATTATCTAATATATATATATATATATATCATCTACTGTTTAATGGTAAACTAACCTGATTAAATTAAATCAAGCCAATCTTCCATAGGCCCTTAGAATCGTCAGTAAGAAATAGCCAGATCGGAACAGATATTTTCACGAGGCATTTCTGTCCCTGCCTCGGCAATATCTGACCTAAAATTTTCAAATCATCGCACTCGCGCCAAATTTATCGGCAGCAAATAAATATAAGCCACCGATTCCATTACGGAATTAACCAGAAAATTCATAATTAATCAATATAGGGTGGCAAAAAATTTTGTAGAATTTTTTTGCCACCAGCGGCCTAGTGGGAAAAAATTAAATAGTCATAGACCATTTTTAAGTTCAACATCACAATCAAGGAACGGCCATAATAGGCCATTCACCCACTAGAAATAACAGCCAAAGCTTCAACCGCAAAATAACATTAATTCCGTAAACCAGGAGAAAATTAAAAAACATTTACCCTGTAATTTCTTATACGATGCACCGTTTCATCTACTGTTTAATGGTAAACTAACCTGATTAAATTAAATCAAGCCAATCTTCCGATCTGGCTATTTCTTACTGACGATTCTAAGGGCCTATGGAAGATTGGCTTGATTTAATTTAATCAGGTTAGTTTACCATTAAACAGTAGATGAAACGGTGCATCGTATAAGAAATTACAGGGTAAATGTTTTTTAATTTTCTCCTGGTTTACGGAATTAATGTTATTTTGCAGTTGAAGCTTTGGCTGTTATTTCTAGTGGGTGAATGGCCTATTATGGCCGTTCCTTGATTGTGATGTTGAACTTAAAAATGGTCTATGACTATTTAATTTTTTCCCACTAGGCCGCTGGTGGCAAAAAAATTCTACAAAATTTTTTGCCACCCTATATTGATTAATTATGAATTTTCTGGTTAATTCCGTAATGGAATCGGCAGCTTATATTTATTTGCTGCCGATAAATTTGGCGCGAGTGCGATGATTTGAAAATTTTAGGTCAGATATTGCCGAGGCAGGGACAGAAATGCCTCATGAAAATATCTGTTCCGATCTGGCTATTTCTTACTGACGATTCTAAGGGCCTATGGAAGATTGGCTTGATTTAATTTAATCAGGTTAGTTTACCATTAAACAGTAGATGAAACGGTGCATCGTATAAGAAATTACAGGGTAAATGTTTTTTAATTTTCTCCTGGTTTACGGAATTAATGTTATTTTGCGGTTGAAGCTTTGGCTGTTATTTCTAGCGGGTGAATGGCCTATTATGGCCGTTCCTTGATTGTGATGTTGAACTTAAAAATGGTCTATGACTATTTAATTTTTTCCCACTAGGCCGCTGGTGGCAAAAAAATTCTACAAAATTTTTTGCCACCCTATATTGATTAATTATATATATATATACATGCGCACACACACACACATACGCGCGCACACACACACACACACACACACACACTCGCACACACATATATACATATATATATATATATATATATATTATATATATATATATATATATATATATATAAAATTCAGCTCTACACATCCTTAAAATTTCCAGAGTGCATCAGAAACCATTTTATACATATATATTTTAACGACGGAATGACTCACCAACTTCGAATAAATTTATATTCAGACATTCAGGGATATATATATATATATATATATATTATATATATATATATATATATACACACACACACACACACAGTTTTCACAAAGAGGAAGAGAATCCGGGATGATTCTCATCATAGTTCGGAGAAAATTTAGCTCCACCCTTTTTCATTATAGAAACATTAAGACATTGTTGTTATTTATATGTATGCGTATTTTAATTTCGACAAATGACACACTTGTTGCTAATTAAAAAATATATATATATATACTAATTAGGCCAAACGTGATCTCCCACAGATGAATGAACGTAAAATGATGACTAACACACAGAAATATCTTGGACGGATGGTCGGATAGAGACAACAAATATCTGTTAGAACAGGATGTACGATATGAATGAACAACAAACAAAATGAAAGCAGCTAAAATAGAACCTTGGTGCCGCCTGCTTTTTTCTGTGGCTTCTATCATTAATTTTATTCGGATCCTGGAAGTCTTTTTTGTTTGTTAGTTTTCAACTCCGTTGTGCTGGAGTCTTTGTTAAATTGGTCTCAGGCCATGGAGTGGACTTCTGTTGCGGGTTTTTGCTAAAGTTAATATAATACGTCTTTAACAAATGTTTGGTTCCAAAGGTAGAGTTATTACTTTTAGTCAGTATTTGGCTGTGGTGGTGCTACCATTAATGCTCTTTAAAAGACTGCTGAGGTTTGAATGAAAGAAAGGGTTGTGGCACCGCTTTTAAAGGGATTTTACTTGGACGAAGCGACCCCAGGACTTGGTCATATTTTTTAAAGCCTAATGTTTATTCTATCAGTTTCTTGTGCTGAACCGCTAAGTTACAGAACTATAAACGGACCAAGTGTCAAAAAGTAGTGAGTGACAAACACAAAGACACACACAAGCATACATAAACGACGGGCTTCTTTTCAGTTTCCGTCTACCAAATCAATTCACAAAGCTTTGGCTCCCAAATGCGTGTAACCACTCCGTTTTTATTTTTAGACATAGTGTATCGAGGAGTACATTATATAACGTGTCTTTTTTTATATAATATATATTTTTAATCGCTAAGGTTTGACTTGAAGGAGATTTAGCTGCTATTTCTAGTAGTTCCAGCGACCATGAAGAAGAAGCTGCCTTCTTCGCTCTCTGAAATAAATAAAATGGTAACGAAAGAATGGCAATGAGATGGCGTGTCTTACTTACCAAAACCCCGGCTATAATAGAAGCCACCATGTTTCGTCTATCCCCGAGTTCACAGCCATCGGAACAGGACCAACGGCAATTATCAAGAAATCCAGACATGTTTGACAGACTTTCCTCACAAAATATACAAACAATACCGAGCAGCAGTTAATATTTCGCCGCCATCCCTTTGGTCAAAAGAAACATAAAATATATCTGTAAACATTTATTTAAAACAAATTACTTTTAAAATCTTGGTTTTAATTTTAATTTATAAAAATAATAAAACAATAATCAACACATTTTGATTTTAATTATATCTTTTTCTAATTGCGTTATATGTAACTATCTGCTGAATGATTTTGGTAAGGCTTAGAGAATAAGGGGACATAACTTTGCTTTAAAACTTTTTCTGGTTATTTTTAAATAACCAGAAAAAGTTTTTTAAAAAATGACCTCCACTTTTTATATTTTTATTTCTTTAAACAACAAAATTTTGTCTTCAGATTTTTATGTTTTGGACAAAATACATTCAGAATCTGTCATTACAAATACAAATGAATTATACAAGTATATAAAATAGAATAAGAATACACGCGAATGTGTGTGTATATCTTTTATCTCTTTACTTGTTGCGGTCATTAGACTGCGGCCATGCCGGGGCACCGACTTGTATTTTTAGTCGAATGAATCGAACCCAGTGCTTATTTTCTAAGCCTGCTATTTATTCTATCGGTCTCTTTTGCCGAACCGCTATTCTACGGGGACGCAAACACACTAACACCGGTTGTCAAGTGGTGGTAGGGGACAAACACAGATTTTCTTTATTCCTTATAAAAAGGATACATAGGGGGGACGAACAAGGACACATAAGGGTCAGACACACTCTTACAACAGATTAGACACGAATGAGTTTATGGATATGAATGCCGAATGATATAAAGTTAAAAATTAAGATGTTAAATCATTACTATTTGCAGGGTTCGGGTTAGTGAACTAACCCATAGGTTGATTTCCTTTCGGTATTTTTTCGGACCGACCTTGTCAGCACGGCTCCTTGCATTCTCATCTTTCGTCCATTTTTTTCCAAATACTCTTTGCGGCAGGCTCCTCCTCTCCAGACGGATCGTGCTGGAAAGATGGGCGACGAAGTAATCCACCAGCCCACGTTCGGAGATGAATTGGCTTGTCGCAAACCCTTTCACTCGCGTCTTCCATACCACGTCTTTCAATATGGTTATTACGCAGAGAAATACGGCCTTCTCTTTTTTTGGAGAAAGAAGAAGGTGGTACAATCTTTATCAGGGACTCAGTCTAGAGCCGTACTCTTTCTGCATCCGACATCAGCTGTTCGGCATAGGCCATCAACTCCCTCAATTCCCCACAGTGTACGAAGGCGTGCGTGACCGTTTCACTGGCACGCCCGCACCTCGGACACGTGGGGGGAGGGATCATAACCATGCCTTAACGACCTTTCCCCGAACCGGTAAGGCCGATCGGTAGCACAACCAGGTCAAGGATTTCTGAAAATTATCCAGAAATTCTGACAGCAGGGTTACCACAGCGGATTTTTATAGCGGGTTGGTAGAGCAGAAGTCCGACGATGTCCTGGCGGGAGGGACTCTAGGCTTCGATAGGAGGTAGCAAACCAACCTGTTCGCAACCCGCTATAAAAACCCGCTGTGGTAACCCTGCTGTCAGCGTTGTTCACTCGAGAGAAGAGGGAAAGTGCTTGTTTGCACTCCTCCTGCCATTCCCTCAACTTGGGTCTCCGCTTGAACCATGCACCTAAGTCCACCAGGGACTTTAACTTTGGAAAGAGTTACTCGGCATGCGTTGACCACACCTGCTCACCATCCAGGTAGCACCGGAGATGTCTCAGCCTCAGCGCGTACTTGTGCATCATTAGCCAGGGTATCCCCAGCCCCACCCTTTAACGGTTGCTGGCAACAGATGGGGCGCCTCACAAGTGGAGTTTTACTTCCCCACAAAAAGTGGAAAAGGATCCGCTCCAATTTGATAAGCCACAAACCGGGGCAAAGCACGACGGTTAGGCGGTAGGTTATCACAGATGCTATGAACACCTGTGCAACCTCCGCCCTTCCCAACAAGGATAACTTCCTCCCACACCACTTTTGGGCTATAGCTGAGGGGGGAAGACAAACACAGACACAAATACACGTGCATAGATATGAATATATATATTCAATTATGTATGTATGCTCCAATTATGTATGTATGTATGTATGTCTAGCTGAGAAAGTAAGGAGGGGTGTCAGGAAGGGCATCGCTGTTACACTTCCAGATGGGAAGGGTCTTCCTATGATGCTGACATGTAGTGTCTGTGCAAGACCCTGCTTCAGTAAAGCTGGACTCAAGTGTCATCTTCGTAGTCATAAAGCGAGACAGATGAGTGACAACCTGGCCACTAGTGGTGGGGTAACACACCATACTAATCATATCTGTCGGGCATGTGGAAGAGAGTGTAATTTGGCAGGAGGACTTAAACGACATGCAAAGGTACATGAAGCCCAGTTACAACTACAGCCGGCTATTGCCGGTAAAGATTTTAGTTGCCAATTTTGTACAAGACATTGTAGAATGTATGTATGTATTTATGTATGTATGTATGTATGTGTGTGTGTGTGTATGTATGTATGTATGTATGTATGTATGTATGCATGCATGCGATGGGCTTCTTTCAGTTTTGGTCAACCAAATCCACTCACAAGGCTTCGGGCGGCCCGAGGTTACAGTAGAAGACACGATAGACTCGAATATCGCCGAAAATGATGTTAGTAGCACTACACTGTCACCGAAACATCACCTAAACTATCACCACTTTTGATAATCGGTGACCTCTGAATATGCCACAAAAAAAAACGTTTTTTGTCCGGGAAATGGGGGCTGAGATGGGGTGGAACTCTCGAAAATTTTACCCACCCCGTCTCCAACATTTCACAGAAATACGTCTTCGAAAGTGCGGATTACATGGTTCGTTATTAAATAAATATTTACTTGTCAGTACTTTTGATGTTATATGTTGTTGTGTCATCTAATGAGACACAACAAATTCGGGAAAAAATCAGTGGGAGAAAATTTCATTGAAATGGTGAAACTCTGTGAAAGAAGGGTTGGGTTTAGAAGTTTGGGTAAATTTTGGGAAGTTCACCTGCACACGTTTCACTAAGGAAAAGAAAGAACCTCGGATTTTCGCAGGGAATCAAGTAATCTGACCTCCTAATGTGCCACAAACCCCATATTTCTGTTCAGAAAAAAAAGGTGGGGTGGGGAGAGGGGTTATTGTGGTGGTAGGAACCCGGTAAAGAATGTATAAAACACAAGGTGGTTTTTGTCATAGGATGGAGGGGAGGGGCGGGGTTTTTGGGTTTTTTTTTCTTTTTTGAAAAACTGAAATTTTACAAACAATGTTTTTTAGAATCATAATATCCGTATTTTTCTACGTATTTCGCCCCAAAATATGTCTAAAATAGAAAAATAAAGAAATTACGGGGAGGGAGGGGATTTAAGTTCTGAAATTTTTTTCTTCTTTTCTAATTCGTATTAGAATTTTGAAACCGTGTTTCTAACATGTCCAGGTTTTCTGTTTAGATACTTTTTGCGCCTGCTATTTTATAATTCTATGCATGCGTGAAACATTAGTAGAGAAAACACTTTACACTTCTTGTCATAGGGCGGAGGAGATGGGGCTGTTTATTTATTTATTTATTTATTTTTTGAAATATTGAAATTTTACAATTTTTTTTTTTTTTCAGAATCATAATCTCCATATTTTTCTAAAATATAACAGATACAGGTATAAATTAATACACTTCTAAAACACTTTTCAATTGCTAAATTAATACACTACTAACCCAGAATAATATATTTAATCTCTAACATTCCCCTTAAAAATAACCCTGTTTTAGAAATGCTTTAGTTTGAATCTGTTTAATATAAATAAGCTGTCTACTTTTCCTAGTTTATTTTATATTCTAAGTATATATTTAGGTTGCCTCCAGAAAATCGGAAAACCCAGAAACCCGGACCACTTCCGGTCCCAAGCTTGCCGACTAACTGGTCCGGTACTTTATTGTGTCTAGGGGATCATTCTCTTTTAGTGCCTTATTACTTAACACACTATGGTTTCCATACTGTATTACACTAATATTGGTGAAGTGTCTTCGCCATGGACAAAACACAGCTGGGCACCACTGACGGAATACGAACCGTCCACTTTTTATGACCAGTAGACTTCTATGATCATCAAACGGCCCAGTCACCTACAGATGTCAGCTGTATGTGAAGTGGTAATTGTTTAATACTGTGACTACATTTTTGATCTTCGTGGAAAAGCCGAGAAGCGATTTAACACTATGACCTTTGACGGCTTGTTTATTGAAACTGTCACTGACAATGTCTATGAACGATTGAAGCTTTGCATGTCTTAAAACCTTTAAACGCTTAAGCAAATCGTAAAATTCCCTTAGGAACTCGCTAGGAAATGTCAGGAAATGTTTTGCTTCTTTTACCAATAAAGTAATATTAATCTTAATGGGGTCGGCGCTATATATACATATCACATATATACATTTTCCCGTTCCGTCTGTTTATTTGTGTGTGTGTTATAAATTGGTCTAACAATATTTAATATAATATTTAATAGACATGGTGTTAAACAGAGACGGGGTAGTAAAACACGCTGGTCTGGCTACCAATCTCTAGTTTAGTAGTACGAAATAGTGTTCAAAGATCCGTGTTCAAATCTTGCCAAGATCGACTTTGCTGCTAAAAGGAGTTTTATTGCAGAGATACCCGGCGTTGCTCGGGATTAAAACGGCATAATTTTTTTTTTTTTTATTTATTTGTTTCAGTCATGTGAATGCGGCCATGCTGGTGCACCACCTTTAGTCGAACAAATCGAACCCAGGATTTATTGAAATACAAATCCTAAACAATAGTCGTGATTCCGCCAAAAGAAAGACAATGAAAAGGGCAAAAAGGTGGGGGGAGGGAATGGGAGAGAGAGAAAATGAGAAGCAAGAAAAAGAAGAAGAAAAAAAACAATGCAGCACCAAGTGCTTCAAATAGTCGCACATCACAAGGTTCAACGGAAGCTAACGAAAGCAAGCCAGCTCACGACATTACCACGGGCGATGGCTAAGGCGTTGGGAAAGACAAGCGCCCCCACGAGCATCACTTACCTCGGTGAGGCGAGCTGCCAACGATGACAGAGGTCGACTTTGCCTTTCATCCTTTCGGGGTCGATTAAATAAGTACCAGTTACGCACTGGGGTCAGTGTAATCGACTTAATCCGTTTGTCTGTCCTTGTTTGTTCCTTCTGTGTTTAGCCCCTTGTGGGTAGTAAAGAAATAGGTTAGTGGCCCAATCCCTTAATCTACACAATTTGAAAAGTATTTCTAGAAAATTTCGGGGTGAGGAACAGAAGGACGGACGGATGGATGAACCCGAGTTTAAATGTCGCCCGATTCGACTTTGCTTTCATCCTTCGGGAGTTAATGAATTAAGTACCAGTTAAGCACTCAGATCCATGTAATTGATTAACCCACTCCGCGAAAATTCCAGGCCTTGTGCTGAATGTATGTGTGCGTGTGTGTATACAGGTACGTAAGTGCATGTATGTTTGCGCGCTCGTTTGTTCGTATGCGTGTTTAAAATGAATTTTGCAATCATTTAATTCCCATATTGCTATCATAACGTTACAATATCAGTGACGTTTGTCCAGTGTTTTGGGTTTCAAATATTGTTTAGTCCCTTTCAGCCTTTCGCAGAGGTTATGGAATGTGTTCGCCTGGATGCTCACCCGAACACCTGAAAACTAGTGTGAAGTATGACATTCTTCCTCTCGTTTTGGGGCTTTGTTGGGGATGTTTTATGCACCTTTGAGTTTTTAAACACTCCGTGTAACATACTGGTTGGTACCATAACAGTTACAAGATGTTTGGCAGTGTTCCTGTAATTGTATGAACCAGGCAATTTCAGGACGGGAAACCTGGGGGTTCCAACCAGAAACACCCTCTGTAACATACTGGTTGGTACCATAACAGTTACAAGATGTTTGGCAGTGTTCCTGTAATTGTATGAACCAGGCAATTTCAGGACGGGAAACCTGGGGGTTCGAACCAGAAACACCCTCTGTAACATACTGGTTGGTACCATAACAGTTACAAGATGTTTGGCAGTGTACCTGTAATCGTATGAACCAGGCAATTTCAGGACGGAAAACCTGGAGGTTTGAACCAGAAACACCCTCTGTAACATACTGGTTGGTACCATAACAGTTACAAGATGTTTGGCAGTGTTCCTGTAATTGTATGAACCAGGCAATTTCAGGACGGGAAACCTGGGGGTTCCAACCAGAAACACCCTCTGTAACATACTGGTTGGTACCATAACAGTTACAAGATATTTGGCAGTGTTCCTGTAATCGTATGAACTTCTAACCAGGCAATTTCAGGACGGAAAACCTGGGGGTTCCAACCAGAAACACCCTCTGTAACATACTGGTTGGTACCATAACAGTTACAAGATGTTTGGCAGTGTTCCTGTAATCGTATGAACTTCTAACCAGGCAATTTCAGGACGGAAAACCTGGGGGTTCCAACCAGAAACACCCTCTGTAACATACTGGTTGGTACCATAACAGTTACAAGATGTTTGGCAGTGTACCTGTAATCGTATGAACCAGGCAATTTCAGGACGGAAAACCTGGGGGTTTGAACCAGAAACACCCTCTGTAACATACTGGTTGGTACCATAACAGTTACAAGATGTTTGGCAGTGTTCCTGTAATTGTATGAACCAGGCAATTTCAGGACGGGAAACCTGGGGGTTCCAACCAGAAACACCCTCTGTAACATACTGGTTGGTACCATAACAGTTACAAGATATTTGGCAGTGTTCCTGTAATTGTATGAACCAGGCAATTTCAGGACGGGAAACCTGGGGGTTTGAACCAGAAACACCCTCTGTAACATACTGGTTGGTACCATAACAGTTACAAGATATTTGGCAGTGTTCCTGTAATTGTATGAACCAGGCAATTTCAGGACGGAAAACCTGGGGGTTCCAACCAGAAACACCCTCTGTAACATACTGGTTGGTACCATAACAGTTACAAGATGTTTGGCAGTGTTCCTGTAATTGTATGAACCAGGCAATTTCAGGACGGGAAACCTGGGGGTTTGAACCAGAAACACCCTCTGTAACATACTGGTTGGTACCATAACAGTTACAAGATGTTTGGCAGTGTTCCTGTAATCGTATGAACCAGGCAATTTCAGGACGGGAAACCTGGGGGTTCGAACCAGAAACACCCTCTGTAACATACTGGTTGGTACCATAACAGTTACAAGATGTTTGGCAGTGTTCCTGTAATCGTATGAACCAGGCAATTTCAGGACGGGAAACCTGGGGGTTCGAACCAGAAACACCCTCTGTAACATACTGGTTGGTACCATAACAGTTACAAGATGTTTGGCAGTGTTCCTGTAATTGTATGAACCAGGCAATTTCAGGACGGGAAACCTGGGGGTTTGAACCAGAAACACCCTCTGTAACATACTGGTTGGTACCATAACAGTTACAAGATGTTTGGCAGTGTTCCTGTAATTGTATGACCAGGCAATTCAGGACGGGAAACCTGGGGATTCGAACCAGAAACACCCTCTGTAACATACTGGTTGGTACCATAACAGTTACAAGATGTTTGGCAGTGTTCCTGTAATTGTATGAACCAGGCAATTTCAGGACGGGAAACCTGGGGGTTCGAACCAGAAACACCCCTCTGTAACATACTGGTTGGTACCATAACAAGTTACAAGATGTTTGGCAGTGTTCCTGTAATTGTATGAACCAGGCAATTTCAGGACGGGAAACCTGGGGGTTCGAACCAGAAACACCCTCTATAACAT
The DNA here is from genome assembly GCF_006345805.1 of Octopus sinensis. NCBI lineage: Eukaryota > Metazoa > Mollusca > Cephalopoda > Octopoda > Octopodidae > Octopus > Octopus sinensis. The sequence continues at coordinate 26,485,808 of NC_043019.1, read as the reverse complement.
ACTGGTTGGTACCATAACAGTTACAAGATGTTTGGCAGTGTTCCTGTAATTGTATGAACCAGGCAATTTCAGACGGGAACCTGGGGTTCGAACCAGAAACACCCTCTGTAACATACTGGTTGGTACCATAACAGTTACAAGATGTTTGGCAGTGTTCCTGTAATTGTATGAACCAGGCAATTTCAGGACGGGAAACCTGGGGGTTCGAACCAGAAACACCCTCTGTAACATACTGGTGGTACCATAACAGTTACCAGATGTTTGGCAGTGTTCCTGTAATTGTATGACCACAGGCAATTTCAGGACGGGAAACCTGGGGGTTCGAACCAGAAACACCCTCTGAACATACTGGTTGGTACCATAACATTACAAGATGTTGGCAGTGTTCCTGTAATTGTATGAACCAGGCAATTTCAGGACGGGAAACCTGGGGGTTCGAACCAGAAACACCCTCTGTAACATACTGGTTGGTACCATACAGTTACAAGATGTTTGGCAGTGTACCTGTAATTGTATGAACCAGGCAATTTCAGGACGGGAAACCTGGGGGTTTGAACCAGAAACACCCTCTGTAACATACTGGTTGGTACCATAACAGTTACAAGATGTTTGGCAGTGTTCCTGTAATCGTATGAACCAGGCAATTTCAGGACGGGAAACCTGGGGGTTCGAACCAGAAACACCCTCTGTAACATACTGGTTGGTACCATAACAGTTACAAGATGTTTGGCAGTGTTCCTGTAATCGTATGAACCAGGCAATTTCAGGACGGGAAACCTGGGGGTTCGAACCAGAAACACCCTCTGTAACATACTGGTTGGTACCATAACAGTTATAAGATGTTTGCAGTGTTCCTGTAATTGTATGAACCAGGCAATTTCAGGACGGGAAACCTGGGGGTTTGAACCAGAAACCCCTCTGTAACATACTGGTTGGTACCATAACAGTACAAGATGTTTGGCAGTGTTCCTGTAATCGTATGAACCAGGCAATTTCAGGACGGGAAACCTGGGGGTTCGAACCAGAAACACCCTCTGTAACATACTGGTTGGTACCATAACAGTTACAAGATGTTTGGCAGTGTTCCTGTAATCGTATGAACCAGGCAATTTCAGGACGGGAAACATGGGGGTTCGAACCAGAAACACCCTCTAAACATACTGGTTGGTACCATAACAGTTACAAGATGTTTGGCAGTGTTCCTGTAATCGTATGAACCAGGCAATTTCAGGACGGGAACCTGGGGGTTCGAACCAGAAACACCCTCTGTAACATACTGGTTGGTACCATAACAGTTACAAGATGTTTGGCAGTGTTCCTGTAATCGTATGAACCAAGCAATTTCAGGACGGGAAACCTGGGGGTTCGAACCCAAACACCCCTCTGTAACATACTGGTTGGTACCATAACAGTTACAAGATGTTGGCAGTGTTCCTGTAATTGTATGAACCAGGCAATTTCAGGACGGGAAACCTGGGGGTTCGAACCAGAAACACCCTCTGTAACATACTGGTTGGTACCATAACAGTTACAAGATGTTTGGCAGTGTTCCTGTAATTGTATGAACCAGGCAATTTCAGGACGGGAAACCTGGGGGTTTGAACCAGAAACACCCTCTGTAACATACTGGTTGGTACCATAACAGTTACAAGATGTTTGGCAGTGTTCCTGTAATTGTATGAACCAGGCAATTTCAGGACGGGAAACCTGGGGATTCGAACCAGAAACACCCTCTGTAACATACTGGTTGGTACCATAACAGTTACAAGATGTTTGGCAGTGTTCCTGTAATTGTATGAACCAGGCAATTTCAGGACGGGAAACCTGGGGGTTCGAACCAGAAACACCCTCTGTAACATACTGGTTGGTACCATAACAGTTACAAGATGTTTGGCAGTGTTCCTGTAATTGTATGAACCAGGCAATTTCAGGACGGGAAACCTGGGGGTTCGAACCAGAAACACCCTCTATAACATACTGGTGGTACCATAACAGTTACAAGATGTTTGCAGTGTTCCTGTAATTGTATGAACCAGGCAATTTCAGGACGGGAAACCTGGGGTTCGAACCAGAAACACCCTCTGTAACATACTGGTTGGTACCATAACAGTTACAAGATGTTTGGCAGTGTTCCTGTAATTGTATGAACCAGGCAATTTCAGGACGGGAAACCTGGGGGTTCGAACCAGAAACCCCTCTGTAGCATACTGGTTGGTACCATAACAGTTACAAGATGTTTGGCAGTGTTCCTGTAATTGTATGAACCAGGCAATTTCAGGACGGGAAACCTGGGGGTTCGAACCAGAAACACCCTCTGTAACATACTGGTTGGTACCATAACAGTTACAAGATGTTTGTGTTCCAGTGTTCTGTAATTGTATGAACCAGGCAATTTCAGGACGGGAAACCTGGGGGTTCCAACCAGAAACACCCTCTGTAACATACTGGTTGGTACCATAACAGTTACAAGATGTTTGGCAGTGTACCTGTAATCGTATGAACCAGGCAATTTCAGGACGGGAAACCTGGGGGTTCGAACCAGAAACACCCTCTGTATCATACTGGTTGGTACCATAACAGTTACAAGATGTTTGGCAGTGTTCCTGTAATCGTATGAACTTCTAACCAGGCAATTTCAGGACGGAAAACCTGGGGGTTCCAACCAGAAACACACCCTCTGTAACATACTGGTTGGTACCATAACAGTTACAAGATGTTTGGCAGTGTACCTGTAATCGTATGAACTTCTAACCAGGCAATTTCAGGACGGAAAACCTGGGGGTTCCAACCAGAAACACCCTCTGTAACATACTGGTTGGTACCATAACAGTTACAAGATGTTTGGCAGTGTACCTGTAATCGTATGAACTTCTAACCAGGCAATTTCAGGACGGAAAACCTGGGGTTCCAACCAGAAACACCCTCTGTAACATACTGGTTGGTACCATAACAGTTACAAGATGTTTGGCAGTGTTCCTGTATTGTATGAACCAGGCAATTTCAGGACGGGAAACCTGGGGGTTCGAACCAGAAACACCCTCTGTAACATACTGGTTGGTACCATAACAGTTACAGATGTTTGGCAGTGTTCCTGTAATTGTATGAACCAGGCAATTTCAGGACGGGAAACCTGGGTGTTCGAACCAGAAACACCCTCTGTAACATACTGGTTGTACCATAACAGTTACAAGATATTTGGCAGTGTACCTGTAATTGTATGAACCAGGCAATTTCAGGACGGGAACCCTGGGGGTTTGAACCAGAAACACCCTCTGTAACATACTGGTTGGTACCATAACAGTTACAAGATGTTTGGCAGTGTTCCTGTAATTGTATGAACCAGGCAATTTCAGGACGGGAAACCTGGGGGTTCGAACCAGAAACACCCTCTGTAACATACTGGTTGGTACCATAACAGTTACAAGATGTTTGGCAGTGTTTCTGTAATCGTATGAACTTCTAACCAGGCAATTTCAGGACGGGAAACCTGGGGGTTCCAACCAGAATCACCCTCTGTAACATACTGGTTGGTACCATAACAGTTACAAGATGTTTGGCAGTGTTCCTGTAATTGTATGAACCAGGCAATTTCAGGACGGGAAACCTGGGGGTTCGAACCAGAAACACCCTCTGTAACATACTGGTTGGTACCATAACAGTTACAAGATGTTTGGCAGTGTACCTGTAATTGTATGAACCAGGCAATTTCAGGACGGGAAACCTGGGGGTTCGAACCAGAAACACCCTCTGTAACATACTGGTTGGTACCATAACAGTTACAAGATGTTTGGCAGTGTTCCTGTAATTGTATGAACCAGGCAACTTCAGGACGGGAAACCTGGGGGTTCCAACCAGAAACACCCTCTGTAACATACTGGTTGGTACCATAACAGTTACAAGATGTTTGGCAGTGTACCTGTAATCGTATGAACCAGGCAATTTCAGGACGGGAAACCTGGGGGTTCCAACCAGAAACACCCTCTGTAACATACTGGTTGGTACCATAACAGTTACAAGATGTTTGGCAGTGTTCCTGTAATTGTATGAACCAGGCAATTTCAGGACGGGAAACCTGGGGGTTCGAACCAGAAACACCCTCTGTAACATACTGGTTGGTACCATAACAGTTACAAGATGTTTGGCAGTGTACCTGTAATCGTATGAACCAGGCAATTTCAGGACGGGAAACCTGGGGGTTCCAACCAGAAACACCCTCTGTAACATACTGGTTGGTACCATAACAGTTACAAGATGTTTGGCAGTGTACCTGTAATCGTCTGAACCAGTAATGTAAACCAGGAATTTCAGGACGGGAAACCTGGGGGTTCCAACCAGAAACACCTCTGTAACATACTGGTTGGTACCATAACAGTTACAAGATGTTTGGCAGTGTACCTGTAATCGTATGAACCAGGCAATTTCAGGACGGGAAACCTGGGGTTCGAACCAGAAACACCCTCTGTAACATACTGGTTGGTACCATAACAGTTACAAGATGTTTGCAGTGTACCTGTAATCGTATGAACCAGGCAATTTCAGGACGGGAAACCTGGGGGTTCGAAAGAAACACCCTCTGTAACATACTGGTTGGTACCATGACAGTTACAAGATATTTGGCAGTGTTCCTGTAATCGTATGAACTTCTAACCAGGATATTTCAGGACGGGAACCTGGGGGTTCCAACCAGAAACACCCTCTGTAACATACTGGTTGGTACCATGACAGTTACAAGATATTTGGCAGTGTTCCTGTAATCGTATGAACTTCTAACCAGGCAATTTCAGGACGGGAACCTGGGGGTTCCAACCAGAAACACCCTCTGTAACATACTGGTGGTACCATAACAGTTACAAGATGTTTGGCAGTGTTCCTGTAATTGTATGAACCAGGCAATTTCAGGACGGGAACCTGGGGGTTCGAACCAGAACACCCTCTGTAACATACTGGTTGGTACCATGACAGTTACAAGATTTTGGGCAGTGTTCCTGTAATCGTATAACTTCTAACCAGGCAATTCAGGACGGAAAACCTGGGGGTTCCAACCAGAAACACCCTCTGTAACATACTGGTTGGTACCATAACAGTTACAAGATGTTTGGCAGTGTTCCTGTAATTGTATGAACCAGGCAATTTCAGGACGGGAAACCTGGGGGTTCGAACCAGAAACACCCTCTGTAACATACTGGTTGGTACCATGACAGTTACAAGATATTTGGCAGTGTTCCTGTAATCGTATGAACTTCTAACCAGGCAATTTCAGGACGGGAAACCTGGGGGTTCCAACCAGAAACACCCTCTGTAACATACTGGTGGGTACCATAACAGTTACAAGATGTTTGGCAGTGTTCCTGTAATTGTATGAACCAGGCAATTTCAGGACGGGAAACCTGGGGGTTCCAACCAGAAACACCCTCTGTAACATACTGGTTGGTACCATGACAGTTACAAGATATTTGGCAGTGTTCCTGTCATCGTATGAACTTCTAACCAGGCAATTTCAGGACGGAAAACCTGGGGGTTCCAACCAGAAACACCCTCTGTAACATACTGGTTGGTACCATAACAGTTACAAGATGTTTGGCAGTGTACCTGTAATCGTATGAACCAGGCAATTTCAGGACGGGAAACCTGGGGGTTTGAACCAGAAACACCCTCTGTAACATACTGGTTGGTACCATAACAGTTACAAGATGTTTGGCAGTGTTCCTGTAATCGTATGAACCAGGCAATTTCAGGACGGAAAACCTGGGAGTTCGAACCAGAAACACCCTCTGTAACATACTGGTTGGTACCATAACAGTTACAAGATATTTGGCAGTGTACCTGTAATTGTATGAACCAGGCAATTTCAGGACGGGAACCCTGGGGGTTTGAACCAGAAACACCCTCTGTAACATACTGGTTGGTACCATAACAGTTACAAGATGTTTGGCAGTGTACCTGTAATCGTATGAACCAGGCAATTTCAGGACGGGAAACCTGGGGGTTCGAACCAGAAACACCCTCTGTAACATACTGGTTGGTACCATGACAGTTACAAGATATTTGGCAGTGTTCCTGTAATCGTATGAACTTCTAACCAGGATATTTCAGGACGGGAAACCTGGGGGTTCCAACCAGAAACACCCTCTGTAACATACTGGTTGGTACCATGACAGTTACAAGATATTTGGCAGTGTTCCTGTAATCGTATGAACTTCTAACCAGGCAATTTCAGGACGGGAAACCTGGGGGTTCCAACCAGAAACACCCTCTGTAACATACTGGTTGGTACCATAACAGTTACAAGATGTTTGGCAGTGTTCCTGTAATGTATGAACCAGGCAATTTCAGGACGGGAAACCTGGGGGTTCGAACCAGAAACACCCTCTGTAACATACTGGTTGGTACCATGACAGTTACAAGATATTGGCAGTGTTCCTGTAATCGTATGAATTCTAACCAGGCAATTTCAGGACGGAAACCTGGGGGTTCCAACCAGAAAAACCCTCTGTAACATACTGGTTGGTACCATAACAGTTACAAGATGTTTGGCAGTGTTCCTGTAATTGTATGAACCAGGCAATTTCAGGACGGGAAACCGGGGTTCGAACCAGAAACACCCTCTGTAACATACTGGTTGGTACCATGACAGTTACAAGATATTTGGCAGTGTTCCTGTAACGTATGAACTTCTAACCAGGCATTTCAGGACGGGACCTGGGGGTTCCAACCAGAAACACCCTCTGTAACATACTGGTGGGTACCATAACAGTTACAAGATGTTTGGCAGTGTTCCTGTAATTGTATGAACCAGGCAATTTCAGGACGGGAAACCTGGGGGTTCCAACCAGAAACACCCTCTGTAACATACTGGTTGGTACCATACAGTTACAAGATATTTGGCAGTGTTCCTGTCATCGTATGAACTTCTAACCAGGCAATTTCAGGACGGAAACCTGGGGGTTCCAACCAGAAACACCCTCTGTAACATACTGGTTGGTACCATAACAGTTACAAGATGTTTGGCAGTGTTCCTGTAATCGTATGAACCAGGCAATTTCAGGACGGGAAACCTGGGGGTTTGAACCAGAAAAACCCTCTGTAACATACTGGTTGGTACCATAACAGTTACAAGATGTTGGCAGTGTTCCTGTAATCGTATGAACCAGGCAATTTCAGGACGGAAAACCTGGGAGTTCGAACCAGAAACACCCTCTGTAACATACTGGTTGGTACCATAACAGTTACAAGATATTTGCAGTGTACTGTAATTTATGAACCAGGCAATTTCAGGACGGGAACCCTGGGGGTTTGAACCAGAAACACCCTCTGTAACATACTGGTTGGTACCATAACAGTTACAAGATGTTTGGCAGTGTTCCTGTAATTGTATGAACCAGGCAATTTCAGGACGGGAAACCTGGGGGTTCGAACCAGAAACACCCTCTGTAACATACTGGTTGGTACCATAACAGTTACAGTTACAAGATGTTTGGCAGTGTTCTGTAATCGTATGAACCAGGCAATTTCAGGACGGGAACCTGGGGGTTCGAACCAGAAACACCCTCTGTAACATACTGGTTGGTACCATAACAGTTACAAGATGTTTGGCAGTGTTCCTGTAATTGTATGAACCAGGCAATTTCAGGACGGGAAACCTGGGGGTCGAACCAGAACACCCTCTGTAACATACTGGTTGGTACCATAACAGTTACAAGATGTTTGGCAGTGTCCTGTAATTGTATGAACCAGGCAATTTCAGGACGGAAACCTGGGGGTTCGAACCAGAAACACCCTCTGTAACATACTGGTTGGTACCATAACAGTTACAAGATGTTTGGCAGTGTTCCTGTAATTGTATGAACCAGGCAATTTCAGGACGGGAAACCTGGGGGTTCCAACCAGAAACACCCTCTGTAACATACTGGTTGGTACCATAACAGTTACAAGATGTTTGGCAGTGTACCTGTAATCGTATGAACCAGGCAATTTCAGGACGGGAAACCTGGGGGTTCCAACCAGAAACACCCTCTGTAACATACTGGTTGGTACCATAACAGTTACAAGATGTTTGGCAGTGTTCCTGTAATTGTATGAACCAGGCAATTTCAGACGGGAAACCTGGGGGTTCGAACCAGAAACACCCTCTGTAACATACTGGTGGTACCATAACAGTTACAAGATGTTTGGCAGTGTACCTGTAATCGTATGAACCAGGCAATTTCAGGACGGGAAACCTGGGGGTTCCAACCAGAAACACCCTCTGTAACATACTGGTTGGTACCATAACAGTTACAAGATGTTTGGCAGTGTACCTGTAATCGTATGAACCAGGCAATTTCAGGACGGGAAACCTGGGGGTTCGAACCAGAAACCCCCTCTGTAACATACTGGTTGGTACCATAACAGTTACAAGATTTTTGGCAGTGTACCTGTAATCGTATGAACCAGGCAATTTCAGGACGGGAAACCTGGGGGTTCGAACCAGAAAACCCTCTGTAACATACTGGTTGGTACCATAACAGTTACAAGATGTTTGGCAGTGTACCTGTAATCGTATGAACCAGGCAATTTCAGGACGGGAACCTGGGGGTTCGAACCAGAAACCCCTCTGTAACATACTGTTGGTACCATGACAGTTACAAGATATTTGGCAGTGTTCCTGTAATCGTATGAACTTCTAACCAGGCAATTTCAGGACGGGAAACCTGGGGGTTCCAACCAGAAACACCCTCTGTAACATACTGGTTGGTACCATGACAGTTACAAGATATTTGGCAGTGTTCCTGTAATCGTATGAACTTCTAACCAGGCAATTTCAGGACGGGAAACCTGGGGGTTCCAACCAGAAACACCCTCTGTAACATACTGGTTGGTACCATAACAGTTACAAGATGTTTGGCAGTGTTCCTGTAATTGTATGAACCAGGCAATTTCAGGACGGGAAACCTGGGGGTTCGAACCAGAAACACCCTCTGTAACATACTGGTTGGTACCATGACAGTTACAAGATATTTGGCAGTGTTCCTGTAATCGTATGAACTTCTAACCAGGCAATTTCAGGACGGAAAACCTGGGGGTTCCAACCAGAAACACCCTCTGTAACATACTGGTTGGTACCATAACAGTTACAAGATGTTTGGCAGTGTTCCTGTAATCGTATGAACCAGGCAATTTCAGGACGGAAAACCTGGGGGTTCGAACCAGAAACACCCTCTGTAACATACTGGTTGGTACCATAACAGTTACAAGATGTTTGGCAGTGTTCCTGTAATCGTATGAACCAGGCAATTTCAGGACGGGAAACCTGGGGGTTTGAACCAGAAACACCCTCTGTAACATACTGGTTGGTACCATAACAGTTACAAGATGTTTGGCATGTTCCTGTAATCGTATGAACCAGGCAATTTCAGGACGGAAAACCTGGGGTTCGAACCAGAAACACCCTCTGTAACATACTGGTTGGTACCATAACAGTTACAAGATGTTTGGCAGTGTTCCTGTAATCGTATGAACCAGGCAATTTCAGGACGGAAAACCTGGGGGTTCGAACCAGAAACACCCTCTGTAACATACTGGTTGGTACCATAACAGTTACAAGATGTTTGGCAGTGTACCTGTAATCGTATGAACCAGGCAATTTCAGGACGGGAAACCTGGGGGTTTGAACCAGAAACACCCTCTGTAACATACTGGTTGGTACCATAACAGTTACAAGATGTTTGGCAGTGTACCTGTAATCGTATGAACCAGGCAATTTCAGGACGGAAAACCTGGGAGTTCGAACCAGAAACACCCTCTGTAACATACTGGTTGGTACCATAACAGTTACAAGATGTTTGGCAGTGTTCCTGTAATTGTATGAACCAGGCAATTTCAGGACGGGAAACCTGGGGGTTCCAATCAGAAACATATACAGTACATACTTCACTATCGATATATTCACAGATAATTAGCGGTTCGGCAAAAGAGATCGCTAGAATAAGTACCAGGCTTTAAAACAAAAAGGTACTGGGGTCGATATATTCGACTATAAATTCTTCATGGCGGTGCCCCAGCATGGCCACAGTCTAATGACTAAAACAAGTAAAAGATAAGAGATAAAAGCATAATATATGTTCATAAAATTATGATTATTTTTATTTTGGGACCAAGTCAAAAGTTTTTTAAATGTTAGTTTTGCCAATCGATGGATCGGCAGACGGGGTCCTGTGTCTTAGCCTCCGGGATCCCGTTTTTTTTTTTCTTTAGTTATTCAATAAACTTCATATATCGCCATTGGTATAAAGACAGGTCGACATAGATCTATGGTTACAAGTCTGTGTCTGGGCGTGTAAGTGTTTGTGTGTAAATGCATAGATCGGTCTCCTACCTCTGTCTGTCTGTCTCACTTTTACTTTCTCACATGGTGGAAGCACTCAGTCGGTTACGACGATGAGGGTTCCGGTTGATCCGATCAACGGAACAGCCTGCTCGTGAAATTAACGTGTAAGTGGCTGAGCACTCCACTGACACGTGTACCCTTATCGTAGTTCTCGGGGATATTCAGCGTGACACAGAGAGTGACAAGGTCGGCTCTTTGAAATACAGGTACAACAGAAACAGGAAGTAAGAATGAGAGAAAGTTGTGGTGAAAGAGTACAGCAGGGATCACCACCATCCCTGCCGGAGCCTCGTGTAGCTTTAGGTATTTTCGCTCAATAAACACTCACAACGCCCGGTCTGGGAATCTAAACCGCGATCCTACGACCGCGAGTCCGCTGTCCTAACCACTGGGCCATTGCGCCTCCACTTTCTCACATACACACCTACACACCAGCATACAGGCACTTTGAATATATATGTATGTCTGCGCGTAGGTGTGTGAATGTATGCGCGCGCACACATACAAATATATATACACCCACAAATCTGCCGCATGCAAAGAATCAACGAAGGGATAAATTCCATGAAATCTAAACATGATAGGAATTGGTGAAACAACACAAATGGATCTATGGAAATAAGAGATGAACAGGTGAACAATGTAAAAGATTACAACAGTCATACAAAAATTTAAAAGGTGATGAACGAAATGTAAGCAAAATTTTCCTCACAAACTGGCGAGGACGTCGATAAATCAGCCGATAGTTAAAAGGGTGGTTGTGATACTACAGATGAAACATTGCCGGATAATAACTTCCAAGAGTTCCTTTTTTAGTTATTCAATAAACTTCATATATTTGGTTGTAAAAACAGGGGCTTCTTTAGGCTACCAGTGTTTGTGTGTGTGTGTGATGTACATCAAAGACCAGGGGCGGACTGAGACTATTAAGGGCCCTCGGGCATAACTGTTTACCCGGGCCCTTTTGAATGTGTGTTTTAGGAGTTAATTTGTAGAGTGCAGGCCCCTCAGAGTTCCGGGCCTTCGGGTAGTGCCCGATTGACTGACGGCTCGGTCTGTCCCTGTCAAAGACTTAAATTCTTAGAAAAAAAGATAAACTTGAAATATTGAAGTCGTTAAGAAGTGGACAACACCAACACAAATTAACCAACAGCCACGTTATAGCTCAGTCTAAACCAGTGCTCCGCAACCGGTATGTCGCGGCACATTGGTGTGCCACGAGACGATGCTAGATGTGCCGCATATAATTTTTTTCCCTATACTTTTAGTTCTAATTTTATTTCAGATCTGCTGCCGAATTCTGAAAAGGATATAAGTATACCACAAGTGAAAAAAGGGTGCGGAACACTGATCTAAAACCTCGCTCTGTGCGATTTAACCAGCGGGTGAGCGATGTAACTAGGTCTTAACACTCTCAAATAAAGCGGCGAGTTAGCAGAATCGTTAGCACGCCGGGCTTAGCGGCATTTCGGTTGCCCTTACGTTCTGAGTTCAAATTCCGCTGAGATTGCCTTTGCCTTTCCTCCTTTCGGATTAAATATCAGTCAAGCATTTGGGTTGACGTAATCAACCAGCCCCCTCACCCAAAATTTCAGTAGAGAGGATTATCAGTTTTAAATGACAAATAGGTAGGTACTGTAGTTTCAAGACATTTTGCTTATCCCTGGATTCCAGAATTAAAAATGACTTATTCCCAGGAGTCAGAATATGTTACAATGAATGGCTTTTCCTATTTCATTACTTACAAGCAGTAAATAGTAACTTAGACCATCTCTGACTCTCCAAACTGTTTGAAGCTCAGAATTTTATTAGAAGAAAGAAAATAGTGAACATTGAACATAAGGAAAGTAAGGTTTGACCAAAGAAATTACGGTAAGTTCAATCATGCATGGGTTGGTATTTGAAATATAATTTTGGAGCAAATCTCTGCATTATAGGCCGTACATCAGAGAGAAAACACTGTTATAACACATTAAGTTTAGGAAAATAAAATCGAAAACAAAACACGAGAATCAAAAAGCAAACTGCTAGTGATCACCGGCGAAAAATACGTGTTGGTTCGACTTGCTAGAAATAAGAGCGAAACAAAACCTCCCCTCAGTTTTTATTATTATTATTATTATTATTAGTGTTGGTTCGCTAGAAGTAAGAGCGAAACAAAACCTCCACTCAGTTGTTGTTTTTATTATTATTATTATTATTATTATTATTATTATTATTATTATTATTATTATTATTATAAGGCTTTCACTTCTAACAAAGGTAGGTTGTTTAGATCCAAGCAAATCTGATTGAACAGACCCATGGTTAAAGTTATTTCAACTCTAATATCTAGATAAGCTTAATATGCTTAGATAAGCAGGGTGTCCAGAATGTGTCCGCGCCTTGCCCAAGATGGTCGGCTGCGATTTAATTTAAAAGCGAATTTTTTAGATAGTTTTTGTTTTATTTAAAAAGAAAATGCGAGATTATCCAAGTTAGAATGTTTTTGATCATAGATCGACTCATTAGAGCTGGATCTAAAAGCTGAATGACAAACCCTGGCTGCAGCTTTCGGATTGAAACAAGTAAAAGAGTAAAACAATAAGTCTGTGTCCTGTGATGGAAAATGGAATTGGAATCTCATTGTCTGTGGCACCAGTCCTTCTTTCCTTGTTGTGATTCTATTAAACTGGGTATAGTATGTGCATGAGAGAAAAACTCCAACTGTTGTAATTCCCGCCAATATATATTCTGTTACGGAAAACCAAGATTGTTTGATCAGCCATGGCGTTCGGATGAATAATTATAGACTTACCAAAGCAACTCCTTTATGACGAGTTTCTACTGTTGCAGTCAAAAAAAAAAAGGGGGTCACCTGGTGAGCCTGATATTAACATTGAAAGCAATGAACATGGGTTGACACAGAATCCTGAGAACAGCTTGCGCATAACAAACCCCTTATGACGTACCCCATCAGCAAAGGCGCAAAATCCTCATTCAGGCAGCAGAGACCATACTTGAATTCCGCAAAGCCTGGTCAACAGGCGCCTCAAATGAAACCACAGACCACACGATGCCTCACATGTGGTCTTTATTCTTTATTTCCACGCCAGAATCTGTCTCAACCATTTAGGAACACGTGAACCCAGTCAAGTGTGTAGTCTTTATCGATCACCGATGGAAAGAACACAAATATAAAATTCGTTAAATAAGATAAGTTCGTATTGTTTGAAGAGAGGTGAGCTGTGAATTTCCAAGCATGGCCCTCATTTTAAAAAAAAATAATTTTATCGAAGAAATGCCCTCTTAAATACTGAGACCAGCTCTGCACAGTCAAGATCATCACAACTTGGCTCTTTAAATTAATCAGCCTCGTTTTAACCTTTGACAATTAGCGTCTGTCGTTGACACTTCCAAACACAAACACGCACACATAGATACACACATACACATACACATTCATGGATACACACATACACACACACACACACATAACCAAAAAACGGTTGGCAAAGAATTGTTATATGGAATTTTTACAGAAATGGTATATTTTCTTTCGTTATTTATAGCGATATATCGGAAGAATTCGCCCCTTAAGTTAATTGAATTTGTCTTTGAGAAGAATGAATTAGATTTGGGCCATTGAAAACTGAAAGAAAACAAAGAAATTTAAACGGAAAGGACATTTAATAAGGATTATGCCTCGGCGAAAGAAACGACGAAGAAGTGGATGTCGGACGAATAACACACCATTGCAAGATGGGCAAACATCATCGATTACACGCTGGGTAATTTGATTTCTTTTTTAAAACTTTATACATCATATGTAAATATATCAATACATAAACACACCGCACACACATATACACCCAGATATATACACACACACATGCACAGATATAGACACATACATACATACGTACGCGCATAATTCTTGTATATTTAAAATGGCTATTCAGAATTAAGCAAGAGGCGCAGGTTGTAGAGACGAGCAAGGGTTAACGAGCTAGCATGAGAGTACTTACAATTAAGATTGGAGATCCCTTTTTTTTTTTTAGCACTAAGGACGAATCAGAAGGGCAGAAGAACCTGTGGGGTGCATGTGTACCTAGAAAAATGATTTTATAAATCCATAAATAGGCGACTCACTGTTTTGGCCTTGAGGTTGAAACCGTTTTGTCTCCTTTAATGACTTGTTTTCTATAGAATTTAAGATTTAAATACGGACATGGGGTTTCACGCTCTTGCTCTACGTAATCACACGACCCGCTAGAAATAACAGCCAAATCTCTTAAGTCATACACAAAGAGGGACGGATTGAAACCCATAGAAGCCCTAAGCACTTAAAAGATTTTGGTGCCCCCCCGTATAAATATAATTCAAAATATAAACAATAATAAACCACAAAATAAATTTTTACATTTCAAAATGAAATAAAACTTAACTGTAAGATGCAAAATAAATGTTTGTTTTTTGCGTACTTCCATTTTATATTTCATCAGTTACCTATTTTTTTTTTTAATTGCAAAGTCTTTGATCAGATCCTGACTATAACGCCATGAACACTTCGAAGTATATTTCCGATCATATAAACCTCCTCGAATATTTATTTTAGCAAGTTTAAAGTGTTTTCTTTTGTGCCGTAAACCATTTACAATTTTTGTGGTACCTCCCTGCTCCCCCCCCCCCCCGCTTTCCCTTGCTGCCCTAAGCACGTGCTTGATTTTGCTTAATGGTTATTCCAGCGCTGGTCACACTGTAAAAAAAAATACAAAATGTAATCTTACATAGATTATGTCTGTGAAAAAAAAATGGGATGGTCACGTTTGAAGCACTTTTGATCATAGATCTGCAGCGCCTGGGACTAAATATCAACAAGAGAGGTGTCTGGATGTCAACAGAAGTGTAACGATGTGTGTCCCCTTCCCTGTTCCACCGTCCTAGATCTTAATGATCAGGTTTCAGAACCCAATGTCAATTTAATACACATCTGAGCAACAGGGGGAACACTATATAATGGACGAAGGTTTCGTTGACTTACCGTGATGTGAAGGAAGTGGTGTTGCTGCTGCTATTGCTGCTGCTGTTGTTGATGATGATGATGATGATGCTGGTGGTGATGGTGATGATGATGAAGTCCCTGTCAGATTCAATGATAAGCATTCAGTGGCTCAGCTACCCCCTCGCTAAATGCGCGTGTAAATGGATAAGTGACTGAGTATACCTCAGGCACATGTATCCCTTACATAATTCTCCAGCACCAAAGCAATATGACATGAATTCCCTCTACAGTCCTTTTCACAAACTTCCACACAGTTTCCATCTCCTCTATTTTTCTTACATGACTATGATAAAAGACACATACTCAGGATTCCCCTTTGTATGACTGAATAACTGGCTGAGTCATTAGGGTGTCAGACAAAATGCTGTGTTGTAATTCATTCCAGTACATTGTGTTTCAGGTTCAAATCCTGCCTAGCTTGAGTGTGTCTTTTATTCTCCTGTGGAGGTCAGTAAAAGAAATAATGTCTTAGGACAGTGGACCAGTGGAAATGTTAGAGTACTGGATTGGATTTGCTTGTATTTGTTCTGTCTCTTTGCATTGTGAGTTCAAATCCTACCAAAGTCAGTTTTGTTTTCCATTCTTCTGAGGTTAATAAATAAAGTAACAGTTTAGGGTGGTGGATGGTAGAAATGGATGGAAGCACTCCGTCGGTTACGACGATGAGAGTTCCGGTTGATCTGAATCAACGGAACAGCCTGCTCATGAAATTAACGTGTAAGTGGCTGAGCACTCCACAGACACGTGCACCCTTAACGTAGTTCTCGGGGATATTCAGCGTGACACAGAGAGTGACAAGGCCGGCCCCTTGAAATACAGGTACAACAGAAACAGGAAGTAAGAGTGAGAGAAAGTTGTGGTGAAAGAGTACAGCAGGGATCACCACCATCCCCTGCCGGAGCCTCGTGGAGCTTTTAGGTGTTTTCGTTCAATAAATACTCACAACGCCCGGTCTGGGAATCGAAACCGTGATCCTATGACCGCGAGTCCGCTGCCCTAACCACTGGGCCATTGCGCCTCCGGTAGAAATATTAGAATATTGGATGGATACCTTGTGGTATTCATTCTAGCTCTCAGCATTCTGAGTTCAAATCTCACAGTGGCCCACCTGGGTGGTTGACTTAATCCCTCATCCAGTTTAACACCATCATCTGACAACTTGGGTCCCTTTAACCCGGCAGCATTTAAACTGGCCATATCTGGCTCAAAATATTCTTCCTGTTTTGTGTCCAAACTGGCCTGATCAGGCCTCTCACTCCTACCCTACAATGTCATTCTAAAAATCAACTGTTACATCATCAAAATCTCAAGGCTATGAGATAGGCATGGCTGTGTGGTAAGAAGCTTCCTTCCCCAACCACATGGTTCCGGGTTCAGTCCCTCTGTGTGGCATCTTGGGCAAGTTTCTTCTGTGAAAGCCTTGAGCCAACGAAAGCCTTGTGAGTTGGTTTGATAGACAGAAACTGAAAGAAGCCTGTCATATGTGTGTGTGTGTCTTCATGTCTGTTTGTGCCCTGCCATCACATAACAACTGCTGTTGGTGTGTTTACATCCCTGTAACTTAGCAGTTTGACAAAAGACAAAAGAGAGAGAGCATAAATACCAGGTTTTAAAAAATAAAGCCTTGGGGGCGATTTATCCGACTAAAAGGTAATTGTTCAAGGTGGTGCTCCAGGGTGGTGCTCCAGTATGGCCACAGTTTAATGATGAAACAGGTAAAAGATAGAAGATAAATTAGCATAAGATTTGACAGAGTGAAAATCTTATTACTAAAAGGTTAATAGTGTCTACCTGGTTGGATAAGGATAAGAAAACTCCTTCCTGAATCATAGAGATCACAGGGCTAATTTCCTGGGTTCTGTGATGTAAATATTTATTTCCTTGTTGTCCACAGGGGGCTAAACAGAGAGGGGACAAACTAGGACAGATAAAGGGGTTAAGTCAATTATATTGACTATAGTGTTTAACTGGTACTTATTTAAATGACCCTGCAAGGATGAAAGGCAAAGTCGACCTCAATGGAATTTGAACTCTGAACATAATGGCAGATGAAATACCTATTTCTTTACTACCCACAAGGGGCTAAACACAGAGAGGACAAACAAGGACAGACAAATGGATTAAGTCGATTATATCGACCCCAGTGCATAACTGGTACTTATTTAAATGACCCTGCAAGGATGAAAGGCAAAGTCGACCTCAATGGAATTTGAACTCTGAACATAATGGCAGATGAAATACCTATTTCTTTACTACCCACAAGGGGCTAAACACAGAGAGGACAAACAAGGACAGACAAATGGATTAAGTCGATTATATCGACCCCAGTGCATAACTGGTACTTATTTAATCAACCCCAAAAGGATGAAAGGCAAAGTCGACCTAGGCAGAATTTGAACTCTGAACATAACGGCAGACAAAATACCACTAAGCATTTCACCCGATGTGCTAAAGATTCTGCCAGTTCGCCTCTGTGGTGTAAATATTGATCCCTGGATGGATCGCCAGTCCATTGCAGGCTCACCCATTTTTGCCAGCTGAGTGGACTGGAGCAACTTGAAATGAAGTGTTTCACTCAAGAACACAATCATTACCTGGTCCAGGAATTGAAACCACAATCTTACAATCACGAATGCAACACTTTAACCACTACAGCATGCATCTGCTCCGTTGCTCTCATTCAGGCCAAGTCTCCAATTTGTTGATGCCTTCCTTCCTCTCCCTCTCTTTTTCCCACTTGTCATAGAGACCCCGTAAAAGGATTATGCCCCTTTTCCTTGATTAAAAGATGAAAAAAATAAGAGGGATCAAATCGTGGATCTTCTAATTGTGAAACAAACTTCTTAAATCTCCTCAGCCCTACCTGTATCCTCAGTTCTTAAGAACCGAGAAACTTGAAGGGGTCAGTGAAGTATGCCTGAGTTTGTAGTCAGAACTTAAAGGGAGAAAACTAAATATAGCTTGATGCATTGGTCATTAAAATAGATACCAGTAATATACAAGGGCATTGATTTGACCAATTACCCCTCCTCCTAATTCCCACCCATTGTAGCAATGTTTTAAAAGTTCTTTAATTAGTCTTCATTAGTTTATATTTTGCATTTGTAATGTTTTCTTCGTATTTGGATAGTAAATATTCTTTTCTACTCTAAGCACAAAGCCTGAAAGTTTTGGAGAGGGGGCCAGTCGATTAGACCAAACCCAGTACGCAACTGGTACTTAACTTATTGACCCCGAAAGGATGAAAGGCAGAGTCAACCTCGGCAGAATTTGAACTCAGAACGTAAAGACAGACGAAATACTGCAAAGCACTCTGCCAGGTGTGCTAACATTTCTGCCAGCTCACCACCTTTCGAATAGTAAATAAGAAGAAAACAAATGAACTCTTAATGAGTTGAATTTATGAATCACCCAGTTTTTGATTCTCATTTTGTTCCATTTCATCTTTTGTTGCTTTATTAACATCAGATAGGCATGAACATCACAACACATGCTTGTACTTGGCTTACGCACTGTTAAGGGTCATTAACAAATATATAAGAGAATATGGACGACCAAATGGCTGATCGGTTAATGGACAAAGGAACAGAGAGAAATTAGTAGTTTGTATCTTGTGAGTGATACTAGCTCTAGCATGGCTGTGTAGTTAAGAAGCCCCCTTCATAATTACATGGCCTTGTGTTCAATCTCTGTATGTGGCACCTTGGGCATATGTCTTTTCCCATTGTCTCAGGTTGCCCAAAGCTTTGTGAGCAAAATATGGTAGTTGGAAACTGCATGGAAGCCCACTTGACTTAAACTTAATCCATCTCACACTTTAACACCACAACCTGGTCTTGGGGCTACAGACACTGATCTTCCTCTTCTCAATGGAAATTTTGAAATATAAAATAACCCTGCTGTTAAATGAAGGTCTAGGTTAGGGGCAGAAATTAATAGATGCTATTTTTTAGTATGTGATACACATACATTCAAAGATCAAGTTTGTAGTCATGCGATAGTGTTAATGATAAAATTAATTCTTTTAGAGAGGGTGCTATAGTAGCAGAAATGACAGATTGTAGAGCTAAATTTCTTATACTGCTTAATTATGTCTCATTATGTATTGTCCATGGTAAAATGTAGAGCTAAATGCTAAATGTAGAGCCAAATGCCTTGCACAGTTTAATTATGTATTGAGTTCAAATCCTGCCAGGTTTGCCTCTCACTCTCAGGACTTGGTAAAATAAGAAATGTAGCTAACAATACCCTTTATGTTTGATGTGGGGAAATCATTAATTACTATGAAAAGATTTAGTGTCCTTTGTATATTGAGGGGTCTTTCTGACTGAAGTTGTGGTTTAGCTCTAGGTTAGGTTTGATGGAGGAGACCCCTGATCATGGATATCATTTTATTTCAGATAAAGTGATGGGCTCAGAAAATGATTTTCTCACCAGCAACGAAATGACATGGCACAAGCCAAACTAAGCACAAATAGTTAGGCATTAAGTTGATGCTTTCAGATCAATGTTTCATGCTTTCAATGAGCCAATTCTGTCCTTTGACTTAGAGACATGGACAGTTCTTGTAGGTCATTAAAAATTATTTGATGCTTGTTATTCTCAACATAGTAGAAGTTAAAAAAAAAAAAAAGAGAGGATACAGCTCAGTTGTGTATCAGTGCTTGTGGAGCATTGGGGAGTGAGAACTTGGCAATTAGGTGAAAGATATGTTATTGATCATAGGTCTGGTTGAACTGGCCTTTGATCAAAGACATTCCACCTGTGACGAACCTGTTTTTTTGTATACCTAAGATTAAATGTACCTCTCTATTTATAAGAGAGTAGGAGTAATTTGAGGGAACTTGGCTGCTATTTCTAATCAGGGGAGCGATCACATTGAGATTCCCTTGTTGGCTCATGCCCTTTTTTTTATCTCATTTTCTGTGGCTATTACTATTGTTTTTGTTATTATAGATGGTGATCACGTTATTGTTTCATTGCTACAAAGTTAATTACCACACCATCTAATTAAATTTATTTGCTTCATTGTCAACAAAACAGCCATCATTTTAACAGTTCTCCTACTGCCTATAGCAGTGAACATGACTCTTCCTAATTTGATAGACAGAAACTGAAAGAAGCCTGTTATATGTGTGTGTCTTCATGTCTGTTTGTCCCTTGCCATTGCACAACAACCAGTGTTGGTGTGTTTACATCCCTGTAACTTAGCAGTTTGACAAAAGCCAAAAGGGAGATTATTTTAAGAAGAGGACAGCAAAAATGGACATTCACACACAAAAAACAATCAAACTGACCTGACACCAAGACACTTGTCTGTTGTCTCTCAAATTCCTCATCAAGTATGGTCAGGAGACAAACTCTGTCAATAATCTGAGTATACTTCAAAGCATACAAAATTATTTGTTCTCAATCACGGAGGCAATGGCTTTGGGCCTCATTGAAGCAGTGACAAGTGACCAAGACCTTTGGTGATATACCATGCTTGAGAAGACCTATCAAGCCAGGTGAAAATGTAGTCGTGGCCGAAGCTGGTGTCACATAGCTGACACCCATGCTGGTGGCGCGTAAAAAGCATCCACTACACTCTTGGAGTGGTTGGCATTAGGAAGGGCATCCAACTGTAGAAACCATGCCAAATCAGATTGGACCCTGGTGCCACTCCCCAGCTTACTAGTTTTCAGTCAAAGTGTCCAACCCATGCCAGCATGGAAAACGGACGTTAAATGATGGTGATGGTGATGAAGATAGATGAAATAGACACTGAAAAAGGTCTCCACAGTTATTGCACGTCTTATGATGTTAACGCAAATACGTGTCTTTCTCACACACACACATAACAGATCTCAATATACACGTCTATGCTTGCATATAGTGCCATATTTTACATGATTCATATTTACACACGCACATACACACACTGACATTTGTTTAGTTCTGAGGTTTCACATGTAACATAAGTACAAGATATCGATACGTATATGTTTATGTACTTGTAGATCCTCAGAGCACATACATGTTCTCATAGCGTGTCTTCATACACATACAAAGGCGTCTATATGTACATCAGCTCTCTGTATATACACAGTCACATACATATGTTGTCTCAATATATATATATATATATATTAGAACAAGTAGAAAGATAATTTTTTTTCAACAGATAGATAGACTGATGGATAGATGGATGGACAGACGAACAGACAGATAGATTAAATAGACAGATAGATGGATAGACAGACAGACGGATAGATTGGTGGATAGACATATGGACAGACAGACAGCTAGATGGATATACAGATTAGATAGATGGATAGACAGATAGATAGCCGGATGGATGGATGGATAGATGGACAGACAGACAGGTATATAGTTAGATTTAAGGCGGCGAGCTGGCAGGATCGTTAGAACGCTGGGTGAAATGCTTTGCAGTATTTCGTCCGCCGCTGTGTTCTAAGTTCAAATTCCTCCGAGGTCGACTTTGCCTTTCATCCTTTCGGGGTCGATAAATTAAGTACCAGTTACGCACTGGGGGTCGATGTAATCGACTTAATACCTATGTCTGTCCTTGTTTGTCCCTTCTGTGTTTAGCCCCTTGTGGCTAATAAAGAAATAGGTATATAGTTAGATTGGTAGCTAGATGTTATTCTTTTACTTCTTTCAGTCATTTGACTGTGGCTATGCTGGGGCACTGGATTTAGTCGAGCGAATCGACCCCAGGACTTATTCTTTGTAAGCCTAGTACTTATTCTATTGGTCACTTTTGCTGAACCACTAAGTTATGGGGATGTAAACACATATTTCCGATCATATAAACCTCCTCGAATATTTATTTTAGCAAATTTAAGGTGTTTTCTTTTGTGCCGTAAACCATTTACAAGGTGCCACGCAGTAGGACTGAACCCGGAACCATGTGTTTGGTAAGCTACTTACCACACAGCCACTCCTGTGCCTATAAATAGATGGATTTAATATCCACAAGCCTATTAGCTTACATACACTATTTTACTCTCTTGAATTAATACATGTACAACCTCAGTACATGTGTGTGCGCATGCCTATACGCATGTATGTATGTACTTATGTACTTACGTATGTATGTGAGTGTTTAGGAGAGTCTGTAGACGTGTCTGTGTGTGTGTACATGTGTATGTACGTGTGAATGTATGTGTATGTGCGTATGTACATACATACGCACATACATACATACATAAATGCATACATAAATACATACATACATACATACATACATACGTACATATATATCATGAACTTACTGTTACTGTCTCAGATGCAGCACAAAGCTTTATCAGTGAACAGGTTGCGGTCTCAAAGCGCCGAAAATATTTTGACAAATTAAATTTAAATGTTGAAGTGAATCTAACGGTTTTGTGTGTTTCTTAAATGGCTTATAAACACCTTCCACTCTGCAATTGTTTTCGTTCCAGCACACAATCTCAGATGAAGTCACTCGCTATGCAAGTACATCTCCATTATATATATTATATAGATATATATCATCTTGATCATCATTTTATATATATATATCATCATCATCATCGTTTAACGTCCGTTTTCCATGCTAGCATGGGTTGGATGGTTCAACTGGGGTCTGGGAAGCCAGAAGGCTGCGCCAGGCCCAGTCTGATCTGGCAGTGTTTCTACAGCTGGATGCCCTTCCTAACGCCAACCACTCCTAGAGTGTAGTGGGTGCTTTTTATGTGCCACCTGCACAGGTGCCAGATGAGGCTGGCAAACGGCCATGATCGGATAGTGCTTTTTACGTGCCACCGGCACGGGGGCCAGACGAGGCTGGCAACAGCCACAATCGGATGGTGCTTTTTACGTGCCACCAGCACAGAGGCCAGTCGGGGCGGCACTATACACATATCATCATCACCATCATCATTTAATGTTCACCTTGCATACTGACATAGGTTGAATGGTCTGACGGGACCTGATGAGCCACAGGGCCATGTTGAACTCCATTGTCAGCTTTGGCTTGGCTTCTACTGTTGGATGCCCATCCTAGCATCAACCACTTACCAGCTTGTAACGAGTGGGTTTTTTTTTTTTCGTGCCAACAGCACTAGTGAGGTCTTCGGGTAACTTGTAATACTAGAAAGAACAGGAAAAAAGGAAAAGGCTCCCTCAGCTAAGTGGGCAGGGTTGGGAGTATTTGAGAGGCAGGGAACAGTGGTTTTATGTCAGGTGTTAAGAGGGACAAACCCTGCCTCTTAAATCTTTCATTTGTACCTTGGCTTCTTAACAACCATCTGATTTACAAGCCATGGCAATCTTTTCTGCTCTAGGCACAAGGCCCGAAATTTTGGGGGAGGGAGCTAGTCGATTAGATCGACTCTAGTATGCAACTGGTACTTAATTTATCGACCCCCAAAAGGATGAAAGGCAAAGTCGACTTCGGTGGAATTTGAACTCAGAACATAAAGACAGATGAAATACCTATTTCTTTACTACCCACAGGGGGCTAAACACAGAGAGGACAAACAAGGACAGACAAACGGATTAACTCGATTATATCAACCCCAGTGCATAACTGGTACTTATTTAATCGACCGCGAAAGGATGAAAGGCAAAGTCGACCTCGGTAGAATTTGAACACAGAAAATAGCAGCAGACTAAATATCACTAAGCATTTCGCCTGGCATGCTAAAGTTTCTGCCAGCTCACCCCCTTACAAGCCATGGTAATCTGTCAAAGGCCTTCACCAGGTCAACAAATGCTAGATATAGGGTCTTACTTTTAGCTAAGAACTTACCCTGTAAATGTCTCACCAAAAAGACATCCTCAATGGTACCCTGATCTGAAACAAACCTGAATTGCATTTTACCTAAGCTATTTTCTTAATTAGATATACCATAAACATTTTCATAATTAGATCAATCAAAAGTGGCAAGCTGGCAGAATAGTTATCAAACCAGACAAAATTGCTATGGAGCATTTTTCTTCCAGCTTGACATTTAAATTTTGCTGAAGTCAAATTTTCTTCTCATTCTTTTGGGATTCAATAAATGAGTACTAGATGAGCACTGGGCAAGATCTAATACATCAACTAGACGCACCCCACTCAAAAGTTCAGGTTTTGTGCCTAGAATAAAGAGAACTTTTAAATCAACCTCTGTTGCCGCTTCTTACTGGAGCATTTCATTTATCCTCGAAAGTTGCAGATAATGATACTGTTTCAGTGAGAGAGTGTTTACGAGGTTATTTAACTAGGTAAAAATAACAACCGAATCTCCCTCAAAGAGCTTCTGTACAGTTTCCATGCACTTACATTCACAAGTGGACCCAAAGCTATAGCAGAAGACACTTGTCCAAATTA
The DNA here is from genome assembly GCF_006345805.1 of Octopus sinensis. Classification (NCBI taxonomy): domain Eukaryota; kingdom Metazoa; phylum Mollusca; class Cephalopoda; order Octopoda; family Octopodidae; genus Octopus; species Octopus sinensis. The sequence goes on along the minus strand of NC_043019.1, from coordinate 26,461,055 downwards.
TTGTGCAGTAGGACTGAACCTGAAACCATGTGATTAGAAACGACCTCCTTAACCCTTTTGATACCAATCCACCTCAAACTGGCTCTGTAGAACAAATGTCATGTTTTCAAAAGTTCTGAATTAAAATCCTCCTCCAAACCTTAGTCTCAATTTATGTTCCTAACACTAGCTTATTGATAACTAAGTTATTTTACTAAATTCTTTGTTATATTTAAAATTAATTGAAAGTAACACAGAGCATCTCTACAGAAATATAGTAACAAAAGGCGTAAAAGCACTCGTGCTAGTGCCATGTAGAAAGCAGTAGTGACAGTGCCACATTAACCCTTTTCTTACCAACCTGCCTGAAACTGCCTCTGGCTCTGTAGTACAAATGTCTTGTTTGCAAAAGTTCTGAATTAAAATCTTCCACCAAACCTTGGTCACAATTAATGTTCCTTACACCAGCTTATTGATAACTAAGTTATTTTACTAAATTCTTTGTTATATTTAAAATTAATTGAAAGAAACACAGAGCATCTCAAAATAAATACAGTAACGAAAGGGTTAACCACCCAACTGTGCCATCACCTATTGTGTGTCTCTGATTCCGCATTGGTTCTCCTTGCCTGTTAGCACAAATGTCAGTATTTTATTTTGACCAAAGCCAAAACAGTATTTCCTGTATTCTGTGGACTCGGTCTTGCTGGACACTCTTCTGTATGTTGGACATTTTAGATTTTTTTGTGGTATTTTCTCAGAAGTCAACTAGAATTTACATACCTGAAATTTTTTCTTATTTTATTTTGATATTATTTTCTAATTAGGTATAGGTGTGGCTGTGTGGTTATGAAGCTTGCCTCCTAATCCTGTGACTTTGGGTTCAGTTCTACTGCACAGCACCTTGGGCAAACGGCTTCTAATAAAGCCCTGGGCTAACCAAAATTTTGTGAGTGGATTTGGTAGATGGAAGCCAAAAGAAGGCTGTTGTATATACATGTATGCACACATGTATATACAACAGCATGTGTGTATATGTGTATTTATGTGCTTGCATATGTGTGTGTTGTGTTTGTCCCTCACCACTACTTGACAACCAGTGTTGGTTTGTTTATGTCCTCGTAACTCAGCAGCTCAGCAAAAGAAAACCAACAAAATAAGTACCAGGCTTAAAAAATAAGTCCCAGGGGTGATTTGTTTGACTAAATCCTTCAAGACTGTGCTCCAGCATGGCCACAGTCCAAGGTCTGAAACATTTAAGAGACAAACAATAATTCCCCACATTCTCCTCTTTCATACATGGTTCCTGTCTGATAGTATCCAGACATTGTTTGGCAGAGTTTGCTAATTGTGTCTCTGCAACCATCCCAGAGGGTGCAGTACTCACTAAGTCAAAGCTTTTTCTATGTGGTTTTATGTTTTATCACTGATGGGATGATGGATTGACACAATCATCAGAGTGTAGGCAAAAAAAAAAAAAGCTTTGCAGCATTTGTTCCAGCTCTTTATGTTCTGAGTTCAAGCCCTGCAAGGATCAACTTTGGCTTTCATCCTCTTCGGTTTTAGACGATAAGAACTGAGATAGGCTTACAGTCAGGGTGGCCATTCTCACCCAGAAATCGACTGAGAGGAATCTATCCATCAAATATCAGCCTCATTACATTGTCTCCATTGTTTATTACCATCTGACCATCTTGTCTTGCCCCAATTTTATCTGACCAGGCTTCAACATCTGCTCTTTAACATCTTGGAGAAGGAACATGTTCCACTGATCAGAGGGTCCGTCGACTGCTTATACCTTCTGTGTTGAAGGCTCACTATGGCTGAGGATGGGCAGGTGTGCACCAAGGCTGCAGCATCTAAAAAGATTCCAGGATGGTGAGAAAGTATCTCATTAGCTCACTGATTGTGAGGTACATTTTATTGCAGCCAATCTCTTTGATACAGCTATAAATAAATTTGGGTAAAATGAAGACCAAAATTAGACTCATGACATCTGGAATGTTGTTAGATACTCACATATTTCTACCATTTGAGTAATGTGGCTGGTGTTACATAAACCCTTTGTGTTCTATAAAGTAGGGGCTCCCCAACCACCAAGCTGCACATCAGTCTCTGGCCTTGGATCATTTGGCACCAGACCACACAGAAAGAAGTAATTTTTAAATTTTGTATTGTATTACATAGCCTGGATTCAAGTTTTGGAACAAGGCCAGCAAATTCAAAGGAAGGGGATAGGGATAAGTTGATTATAGCAACCCCAGTGTTTCACTGGTACTTATTTTATCAACCCTGAAAGAATGGAAGGCAAAGTCAACCTCAGTGGAATTTGAATGTAAAGATAGACAAAATACCGCTAAGCATTTTAACCAGCACGCTAGCAATTCTGCCTGCTCACAGTCTTTGTATTACATATATTACAATGTAATGATAGAAATAAAGGGCATAATATACATGTGATAATTACATTATTATATATGTAATAATTAAATTGTATATTATGCACTTTATTGTGGTTTTATTATGTGTGTGATGTATTGTATGAAACCAGTCTGTGATGCAAAATAGGTTAGGGTTAGATTTGAGGCAACAGTGATGATTTTCTTAGGGAAACTTCATTTTGATGAGGCTCAACTAAACAACTTATTCCAAAGGTCTAAGAGTCTGTGGAAAACTCCATGAACCCCTGTCCTGGCAGTTCTACAAGAAGGATAACTGGTTTGGGATAACCTCTACATGTAACAAGTAAACACTACTCTGCCATTCAGACTTGTTTGAGATGTATGTAGTGCTATAAAACTTTGCCATACACTCTTCATCGGCGACCAATGACCAAATATTGTTGACCTGTGATGTTATGTCAAACGATTGTTCTCACATGTAGGCTGAATCTGGTTAGCAACCAAGTCTACCATGGAAACTGCTCCTCCACCTTCCTTTGACTGTGAAAGGCCAGCAGTTTTCTCCTGTTTGGTGACCATGGTTAAAAAGATTGTCTGGCAGAGGAGAATGAAATGACTGAAAGCCTTCCTTTTGGATCAACCTTTATTATCTCCTTCAGGTACCACTTGGAAAGGCATTTGAAAGTGGAGAGAGAGAAATAGAAGAAAGAGAGAGAGAGAGAGATGTCATCTTCCTGTGAATTTTCTGAGAGGTGGGCGAGTGTAGCACAAATGTCCTGCATGAGTGAGCTCACCCTCAACATGAGCTTGTAGCTTAAGTAGATACTTTGAAGAGGGTACTTGCCCTTTGTGTTCATGGTAATCCTGGAACTAGAAGTTCATTGGAAGCTGCTTCTTGCCCATATTGAGACATCTCATTTCATGCATCTTGTATCCTGTTTTCTATACTTTTCATCTCCCAAAGGTCAATAAAATTTATTGTTCTTTTCCCTTTAAATTTATGACCTTGTGCCTAAATTAGGAACCATTAAAAAAATTGTTGCAGAATCGTTGCTGTGCTTGTAGTATTTCTTCCAGTCTTTTACATTCTAAGTTCAAATCTTGCTGTGGTCAACTTTACCTTTTATGCCTCCTAGATCAATAGGCAAAATTAACAGACAAGTTCTGGAATTGATTCGCAAATTCTCTCTCCCTAAAATTGCTAACCATATGCTAAAAATTTGAAGCAATTATTCATCATCATATCATTATCATTTAATGTCTGCTTTCCATGCTAGCATGGGTTGGACGATTTGACTGAGGACTGGCGAACCAGATGGCTGCACCAGGCTTATTATTATTATTATTAGTATTAGTAGTAGTAGTAGTAGTAGTAGTAGTAGTATATAACTGTTCAACATTTGGTAGTTTGAGGCAAATTTCTACTGCACCACCTGATACACCTCCCTGTTGCTGGGGAGTATGCAGCATTGTGTGCTCTTTTTTTGCTATTGGGAGTGTGCAAACCCTTCCCAGTATTGTATTGTGTGTTGAATGTGTATTGTGTTGGGTATCCAGCCTGCCAGTGGTAGTTTATTTCATTGGATATTTGCTGTATAGAGTGTGTCTTGTGGATTGTTTTGTTTAGGTTGCATTATCGAATTGATAGTGTCTTGCATATGATGTGGGCTATTATTATGCTTAGCAGTATTTCACCCATCGCTACATTCTGAGCTCAAATTCCGCCGAGGTTGACTTTGCTTTTCATCCTTTCGGGGTCAATAAATTAAGCACCAGTGAAATACTGGGGCTCGATGTAATTGACTTATCCCCACCTCCAGAATGGCTGCCCTTGTGGCAAAATTTGAAACCATTATTATTATTATTATTATTATTATTATTATTATTATTATTATTTATTACTGATGTAATTGTTTATTCTTTTAATTTTTATCCTTTTAGGTTCATCATCCATCATCGTCATCAGTCACGTCATCATGTGAACAGAGTCCTTCGGTGTGCACAATAAGAACTACAGGCAAGAAACCCAAAGAAATATCAATCACCTGCATTGTCGAAGACGGTGCAACCATCACTGAAGACACGACCATCCTACTACAGAATCCACAGCTGTGTAAAGACAGTGAAGAAAAGACCACTTTGTCAACCGAACTTGACAGTGACAGCAGTGTGACAATCCATGCACCACACTCGCAAATTACGCTCTGCCATACAACAGAACAGCTTGCTATAAATGAGGGAAATATCTTTTATAAACTGAGACACATGTGCGCCACCTACACATTATTTCAGGGAACCACATGGAACAACATGTTGTATATATTGCTGCCTTTTGCCTTACTCTCCATCAGTATGTTAATAGCGACCTTCTGTATGGGAGGATCTTCACCGACAGAGCAGTGTGACACTAACAGCTACTCTAGATACAGCAAGGCTTTGTACCAATTACAAAAACAGTTCAGATGTCAGAATGTATGGCTTTGGCTCACTTTACGTTCGGTCGTCTGGAACGTATTTTATGAACCTAAAGAAGACTTACCAGGTGTCATTCTGTTTGTGGTACCTCTCAAAATGACCGACACAGGATATAACATTGCTCTGAATGTTGTTGAGATTTTCAATGCCCTTCATGGCCATGATGTTTCTACCCACATCAAATTCGGTAGCATTGGCATGACCGGGTTGGCTCTATCTGATTTCCAAAGCAAGCTCTACTTGGAAATTGAAACAATACAATCCAAGTGCCAACCTGCTGTTCTGACCGATCACTTGGAAATGGTCTCCGGCGTCGACATAAACTTCATTACTTACACCTTAGTCGAGAAACTGATCTGTAACAAACTGTTTGTCTTCACCATCTACGTACCCCTTCACAAAGCTAACCCTTTGAAAATACCTGAATATCTGTGGGAGATTTGGCAAACGAAGGAGACAGAAGTGAATTCTCTGATAGCAAGGCTTACTGAGAATATGGTATTTATTTCAGCCACTGATTAATATTCACAGTACAACACCATAAACGGAAGCAGCTTTTGCTCTTCTGAAGACTGACATACATGTGTTGTGCATGTATTGTTGATTGTATGATTTCTAATTGAGGACATCTTAGAAACCTTCACCAAAGGAGGCTTGAAACAACCTCAAACTACTAATCTCTATGAAAAGGAACTTCAAAAGTAACGAGAGCTGTTGACCTGTTTTAAGGGTCATTAAGAAAATACATACATGTGTATATACTTAAATGCATTCACAATATGAATATGAATATACGTGTATATACACACACGCATACATATATATGTGTGTGTGTATACTTATGTATGTGGAAACACATGGAGTCATATGCATAGACACATACAAATATTTAGATGTATGTTTGTACAATCAAACATATATACAGATATGTATATAATATGTATATAATTGCATATGTACATTCATGCATACATATTAACATTCGTACATATACACATACATATGTATATATATATGAACATTCAAACAAATTTTCATACATAAATACATTCAAAAAAAAATATATATATATATATACATACATTTATAGATAGAATGTACACAATTATGTACACACATAGGTATGTATGTATGTATATACGCATACATATATCTATGTATTTAGGGACAAATGTATATGTGTGTCTTGTGCATGAACGAATGTGTGTGTGGATGTATGTATATACATATATAGATATACATACATACATACACACACACATTCGTATATGTATGTATATATACATACACACACACACATTCATACATGCACACAGACATATACATTTGCCCCTAAATACATAGATATATGTATGCGTGTATACATACATACATGCATACATAACTATGTGTGTACATAATTGTGTACATTCCTACATATATATGCACCTGTATACACACATGCACATATGCACACTCATACAGATGCATGCAAACACACACACACACAAACACACAAATGCGTGCGCACACACACACATTCTATTTTCAAATACAACAGAAAGAGAAATTGTTATCAATTGGAAAGAAAAAAAAAACGGAACACATATGGTCTGTATTAGTTCTGTAAAGTTATTAACTGTTGCAGCTAAGGCCATGCTACAGCACCACCTGTAGATGTCTGTAAATAATTAAAAACAAACCTTACATTCTTTCAACGATGTGTGATTTACAGAGATTGATATTTGGGACTTTGGCCAGTGATGGTGGCAGTGGCAGCGGTGGTGGTAATGGTGGTGAAGGTGGTTATAATGGAAATGGTGTGGTGGTGGTGGTGGTGGTGGTGGTGATGGCAGTGGTGGTGGTGAAAGTGGTTCTGATGGAAATGGTGTGGTGGTGGTGGTGGTGGTGGTAATGGTGGTGAAGGTGGTTCTGATGGAAATGGTGTGATGGTGGTGGTGGTGGTGGTGATGGCAGTGGTGGTGGTGAAAGTGGTTCTGATGGAAATGGTGTGGTGGTGGTGGTGGTGGTGGTGGTGATGGCAGTGGTAGCAATAATTGTGGTGAAAGTGGTTCTGATGGAAATGGTGTGGTGGTGGTGGTGGTGGTGGTGATGGCAGTGGTAGCAATAATTGTGGTGGTGGTGAAAGTGGTTCTGATGGAAATGGTGTGGTGGTGGTGGTGGTGGTGGTGGTGGTGATGGCAGTGGTAGCAATAATTGTGGTGGTGGTGAAAGTGGTTCTGATGGAAATGGTGTGGTGGTGGTGGTGGTGGTGGTGATGGCAGTGGTAGCAATAATTGTGGTGGTGGTGAAAGTGGTTCTGATGGAAATGGTGTGGTGGTGGTGGTGGTGGTGGTGATGGCAGTGGTAGCAATAATTGTGGTGGTGGTGAAAGTGGTTCTGATGGAAATGGTGTGGTGGTGGTGGTGGTGGTGGTGGTGGTGGTGGTGATGGCAGTGGTAGCAATAATTGTGGTGGTGGTGAAAGTGGTTCTGATGGAAATGGTGTGGTGGTGGTGGTGGTGGTGGTGATGGCAGTGGTAGCAATAATTGTGGTGGTGGTGAAAGTGGTTCTGATGGAAATGGTGTGGTGGTGGTGGTGGTGGTGGTGGTGATGGCAGTGGTAGCAATAATTGTGGTGGTGGTGAAAGTGGTTCTGATGGAAATGGTGTGGTGGTGGTGGTGGTGGTGGTGGTGATGGCAGTGGTAGCAATAATTGTGGTGGTGGTGAAAGTGGTTCTGATGGAAATGGTGTGGTGGTGGTGGTGGTGGTGGTATTGGAGGTGAGATTTTTTCCTTTGTACAGATTCAAGTTTTGATGCAACATCGATCAAGGTTGAAGCATTTTATGTATTAAACCACATCTGATGATGACAGCCAGTATTGTTTGCATTGACACATGCACATAGACACACAAACACACATACACACACACATACATATGTGTGTGTGTGTATATATATATATACTCTATGAAGTGGTTGGCATTAGGAAAGGCATCCAGTAATAGAAACCATGCCAAAGTAGACACTGGATTTTGGTGCAGCCCTCTGGTTCACCAGCTCCTGTCGAACCATCCGACCCATGCCAGCCACCATGGAAACGGACATTAAAGGTCGATGATGATGATAATGATGATGTCTATTACATCCCTTGTTTTCTTTTAAGGATTTGAAATTTTTTTCGAAAAGAGGTAACTGGTTTCTAAAAAAGTAACAAAATTCTGTTGCTAGAATTTAAACAACAAAACTGGTAGAATATTTACATGTTAAACTTTAGAAAAGTGTTGCTTACTTTTACTGTTCCTCTTACAGCATGTATATTTACAGGGTGTATATAAGTTGATCTCTTTGGCTAAAAACTATAACTTTACACGGTTATTACTTAAGTATTTTCTAACATAACCAAGTACACCAAGGATTATGGTTACAGATGTTCACTTTTCATGTAACCTGAGGGGCTGTTAATTTAAAGGCAGTTCATCATCATTATCATCGTTTAACATCTACCTTCCATGCTGGCATGGGTGGGACAGTTTGACAGAAACCTGCACCAGACCTCTGTGACTGTTTTGGCAGGTTTTTTACTGCTGGATGCCCATCCTAACACCAACCACCCTGCAGAATGGACTGAGAGCTTTTTACGTGGCACATGTACAGGCAAGGTTTTTACAGCTGGATGCCCTTCCAAATGCCAACCACTTTACAATGTGGACTGAGTGCTTTTTAAGTGACACCTGCACTGACTGGGCCACCAAGTAACCTGCCAGACAAAAATCTTTTGAGAGGGGATGGGGCATTGGAGGAGGTGATCTTGTGTCAGATGATGAAAGGTTAGAGTAAGACAGAGATAGGTGTCTTGCTGTAGAGGAGGCACAAGGTTACCTGGGCAGAAAGAGAGAGAGAGGAAAGCAGAGATCAGGAATGAAGATGGAAACAGGTGTGCCACCACAAAGGAGATACATGGTTGCCCAACCTGAAGGAAGTGCAGAAGGAGAGAGAGTGTGGGAGATAGTAGGATAGAGATGGTGGCAAAGTGCTAGGCATACTCACAAGAGATCAGAATATAAATGGGATGGTCAAGTAAAGGCAGTGTTATCCATTTCTAATATTCTACAAGAAATTTCTGGTCATGGGTAAAATATTAATTTGTTTGGAAACGGGTGAGGGTCGGTGACATGAAGGATATCTGATTTTAGAAAATACGGCACCATGAATTCTGTCCAACCCATTCAAGCATGGAAAAGTGGACATTAGAATAATGAAAATGACAACAATGATGATGATGATAAAGTTAAAATTCTATTCGGGTACTTTTTCAGACAGAGTTCCACAGATATCTTCTTCCTGCATTGATATCATGTATTATATATTCAAGTATTATTGATGTTAAGTGTGACATATCAAGTATCATTGATATCAAATATACAAAGTGCCATTGATGTATGATATCAACTATGATTAATACCAAATATCCTTGATATCAAGTATCATATCAAGTATCATTGATATCACGGTATCTGGCATCCATAACAGACTATTGTTAATTTGTGATCCTAAACAACAATATCAAGTCTGTTCTGTTTCAATTCCATTGCTGTTTTTATTTTTGTAGTCCTGATACAAGCAAAAATGCTTATTCTAAAATCTCTCTAAGAGATCAACACAGTAGTTGTACTAACAACTAATATTCGTAGCCACTTCAACATGGCTGTCCGTTCGAGTGGACTCTACTGCGATTTTTTTGTCCCCAAGAGGACCTCTCCTCTATCTGGTTAATGATGCACAACTGCATCCAATAACATTGAGAGCGGGGAAACGAAACCCTACCATCTAGTAATGGGGCCAGTACTGTCCAGTATTGAGGAGTGGCAGAAATAGCCCGAAACCAGGACTGGTCTACTGGTCCCAGCACTAGGAAATGGTAGGGCTTCGCTCCCCTACTCACAATTTTATTGGATGCAGTTGTTCGTCATTAACCAGCTAGAGGAGATGTCTTCTTGGGGTTAAAAAAATCACAGTTTAAAGTGGCTATGACTAATACTCGTCAGTCCTGATATAATATTCTTTTCTGCCAAGGTTGACTTTGCCTTTCATCCTTTCAGGGTTGATAAATTAAGTACCAGTTGCCTACTGGGGTTAATCTAATCGACTGGCCCCCTCCCCAAAAATTTCAGACCTTGTGCCTAGAGTAGAAAAGAATATTTTAAATTCATCCATCTCAACATATTTGCCATATTTTCCAGCATAAACATCGACATAGTATATATAGCTTTGATCTTTTTTTTTTTCTGTTAGGGAATATGTTTATTACATTATTAGAACATTTGGCGCTCCACCGGTTACAACGATGAGGGTTCCAGTTGATCCAATCAACAGTACAGCCTGTTCGTGAAATTAACGTGCAAGTGGCTGAGCACTCCACAGACATGTGTACCCTTAACATAGTTCTCAGGGAGATTCAGCATGACACAGGAAGTGACAAGGCTATCCCTTTGAATTACAGGTACAACTAATTTTTGCCAGCTGAGTTGACTGGAGCAACGTGAAATAAAGTGTCTTGCTCAAGGACATAATGTGCTACAAGTCCAACCTTCATGACTGAAAGGGATCTTTTGATATCGTTATGACAGGATACATACCCCAAATGTCTTCTACTATAGCCCAAGGCTGACCAATGACTTGGGAAATTGGTAGATGGAAACTATGTGGAAGCCTGCTGTGTGTGTGAGAGAGAGAAATAAACACTTTATTTCACATTGCTCCAGTGCACTCAGCTGTAGAAATGAGTTGCAACATCACTGGTGCAAGACTTAGCAGTTCAGCATAAAAGAATAATAGAATAATAATAAGCAGCAGGCTCAAAAAAATAAGCACCGGGGTTGATTCATTCAACTAAAAAACCTTTGAAGGTGTGCTCCAACATGGCCACACTCCAATAACTGAAACAATAAAAAATAATTTTTTTTTTAACAATATGAAACATGGAGAATTTCAGAATGTACCTCAGTTTCAGAAACATGTTACCTTGCTTCCCATGTATCAAGTGCACATGGATGGAACCAGTTTTACTCCGTTCCAACACAGAACTATTCCATGCCCAGCATAATCGCCTAATGACCCCTTCCCACATGACTGCCTTCGTTTTTATTTGATGATGGCTTCTTTCCAGTCAACTCAAATAATGGTAATGTGCTATGCTAGACTCATATGCAGTTAAATCCACAGTGTAGAGGCAGGGATTAACAAAAGTCCCTCGTTAATTAACAAAACAGCAGAATTGGAGGAAAGTAATGATGTTCTGTATTGGCAGAAGCTAATGATATTTTCATTTGGATGCAAGAATGGAATTAAGAAAATGAAAGAATATAGATACCATTATGTATGTTGTGTGTGTGTGTTTATGTGTGTGTTTCATGTTACTGCAATTTAAACATTGTGAGTTGTGCAGTCATCTATAACAACAGCCATGCCTCAGTGATTTCTGATCTTCACACTTTACCGATTGGATTTCATAAAATATACATTAGAAATAGCACACACAACACACAGCAAAATTTTCAAGATATTTTTTACTATTCTGAAAAGCACTGATTTAGTTTCATTTTCAATGCAGAATTATAAACAAAGAGCTGTTTTAATACTAGTTTCAAATCTTGGCACAAAGCCAGCAATTTCAGGGGAGTGGGCTAATCAGTTACACCGACCCCAGTACTCAACTGGTACTTATTTCATTGATCTTGAAAGGACAAAAAGCAAAGTCGACCTTGGCAGAATTTGAACCCAGAACATAAAAGATGGATAAAATACCACTAAGCATTTTGCCAGGTGTGCTAACGATACCACCAGCTTGCCACCATAATGAAGGTGAACGTTGGTTTTAACTTCTAGCACCAGGCTAGGAATTTAGTGGGATGGGGGAACATGGTAAGTCGATTAAATTGACCCCAGTATCCAACTGGTACTTATTTTATCAACCCTGGAAGGATGAAACGGCAAAGTCAACCTAGGCAGAATTTGATCTCAGAATGTAAAGACAGATGAAAATACTGCAAAGCATTTTGCCTGACATCTAATGATTCTGCCAGCATGCTGCCCAAAGAGCTGTTCTGAAATTAATAATTCTTTCAAATATTGGCACAAGGCCAGCAATTTTAGGGGAGGGGGTAAGTTGATTATGCTGACCCAATACCCAGCTGGTACTTATTGACACCAAAAAGGATGAAAGGTAAAGTCAACATTGATGGTATTTTGAATTCAGAACATAAAAAAGCAGGAAGAAATGTTTTTAATAATAATAATAATAATAATCCTTTCTACTAAAGGCACAAGGCCTGAAATTTTGGGTAAGGGACTAGTTGATTACATTGACTGATAATAAAAAGAATAGCAATAGTTTCAAATTAAGGCACAAGGCTAACAATTTCAGGGAAGGAGTAAGTCGATTACAGCAACCCCAGTACACAACTGGTACTTCTTTTATTGATCCCAAAAGGATGAAAGGCAAAGTCAATTTTGATGGAATTTAAAGTCAGACAAAATCCGCTAAGAATTTTACCCCATGTGTTAATTCTGCAAGCTCACTGCCTTAATAATAATAATAATTATTATTATTATTGTTATTGTTGTTATTATTATTATTATTATTATCATAGTTCAAATATTATTATTTCTGAAGAAACAAGACAACTTACATAGGGGAGACAGCATGTAGCATAGGAGAGTGGATAGGTGAACACAGGCAGGAGCTCAGAGGAGAAAAGTTTGCTCTATCAACACACTCAATTAGAACATAGAGGTTCAGTTAATAACATAGATGTTAAGGTGTTATCAACGCATAGAACAGACATGACACTTAGATTACAGAAGCCACACACATAGTAATAAATAAAGCCTCAACAGAAAACACAAATAGAACAATAACACCCGCCACCACACAACGCAACATGACAACTAAAGACAGAGTGGGAGGGGAAAAAGACACAGATACAAACTGCATAATACATAAACAAATATATACACACACCAATGACACATACACATACTTAAGATGAAGTGGGAAAGAAAAAGAGAGATAAATAAATAAATGAAAAAACTTAATAATGGGCATGGATAGAAACAGTATAGTAACCAAACCCACATACACAACCACACAAATCATACATACTATAAGACACATTGATATGCATACACACACACAGCTACAACCACATGCACAGATAAGGATTCAGACCAGATAAGGATACACAGAGACCTCTGAAGATATGCTATAACTGAGAAGACCCAGCAAATAAAGTGTGATCACAGCTGTAACCTACACCAGTGTTGCATAACCAACCAACTCAAAAAGTAGCCTTGGATCATAGGGCAACATGCTGTGCTTGAGGAGAGCTATTGAGTCAAGTACATCAACATCAAAATGAAATCAAATCACAATCAAATGGAAATTGTAGTTGCGGTCCCTGTGCTGGTGGCACATAAAAAGCACCATCCGAACATGGTCAATGCCAGCCCCCTCACCCCGACTGGCTTCTGTGCCAGTGGCACGTAAAAAGCACCATCCAAATGTGGCCGATACCAGTACTGCCTTGACTGACTTCTGTGCTGGTGGCATGTAAAAAGCACCACCAGATCGTGGTCAATGCCAGCCCCCACTGGCCCATGCCGGTAATACATAAAAAGCACCCACTACACTCTTGGAATGGTTGGCATTAGGAAGGGCATCCAGCAGTAGAAACATTGCCAGATCAGACTGGTGCCTGGTGCAGCCTCCTGGTTTTCCAAACCCCAGTCGAACTGTCCAACCCATGCCAGCATGGAAAAACTGACGTTAAACGATAATGATGATGATGATTACCATAGGGAGGCAGAATGGACTAAACAGAACAGGAGACATGTGGGATGAAGAGTTGCTCAAGAGGTCACAGGTGTGTGATGGAAGATTTCCAAAGAATGTAAAAGCAGAACAATAATAAATTAAAAGTAAAGAACAAATATATAGTAGAAAAGATTGTTTGCCAACATAACATGGCAGTCCTGGTTTAGGACTAATGTTACTGTAATTTAGCTCCAGGGGACATCGTCTCCAGTTGGCTATACGACACGATCTGTGTCCTTATGTTTTCAAACAAGGGAATCTAGCACCCCCACTCAGTTCAAAACAATATCTGTGTATCACGATTTCCGGGTGCTAGATTCCCTTGTTTGAAAACATAAGGACACAGATTGTGTCGTATAGCCAGCTGGAGACGATGTCTCCTGGGGCTAAATTACAGCAACATTAGTCCTAAACCAGGACTGCCATGTTATGTTGGCAAACAATCTTTACTACAAAGTATTGTTGCTAAGATTTAAAAATGGTAATTTTCTTAATATATAGTACATGTGTTTATTTGGCCAGAAAAAAAGAAAAAGACTATCGCAAAATCTAACAATATCTGTTTCAACACACGATTTCATATCAGAAATCTTGCAAAACAACTACATAAACGTGTGTGTAGTGTAGTTGTATGGTAAGAAGCTTGCTTCCCAACCACATGGTTCTAGGTTCAGTCCTATTACATGGTACCTTGGGTAAATTGTCTTCTATAATAGCCTTGAGCTGACCAAAGCCTTGAGTGTATTTGGTAGATGGAAACTGAAAGAAGCCCGTCATATATATATATATATATATCTGTATTTCTCCTACCACCACTTGATAATCAGTGTCAGTGCATTTATGTCCCCATATCTTAGCAGTTTGGCAAAAGAGACCGATAGAATAAGTACTAGGCTAAAAAAACAGTCTTGGGGTCAATTTGTTTGACTAAAATCCTTGAAGGTAGTGCTCCAGCATAACCGTGTGTGTCTTTGTGTTTGTGTTTGTCCCCCCCCCCCACAACATTTTTTACAACTGGAGTTGGTTTGTTTACATCCCTGTAACTTAGTGGTCCAGCAAAACATAACTGACAGAATATGTACTGGGCTAAAAAAAAAAAGAAAGAACTGGGGCTGATTTATTTAACTAAACCCTTGAAGGCAGTACTCCAGCATGGCCACAGTCCAGTGACTGAAAAAAAGTGTAAAGGTGGTGAAATGGTAGAATCATTAGCACGCCGGATGTCCATTTTTACGTTCTGGGTTCAAATTCTGCTTAGGTCAGCTTTGTCTTTTCTCCTTTCAGGATCAATAAAATAGGTACCAGTTACACACTGGGGTCAATGTAATCGACTCACCCCTTTCCCGAATTTGCTGGCCTTGTGCCAAAATTTGAAACCACCATTTGTTTCTAAATATTTATTTACCTTTTTTTTTGTTTTTTTACCGAGGTACACCTATACTTTAAAGTCTGAGTCAACTTTAGCCTATGCAAATGAAGTTTATTGAACAAATTACACAAACTAATTAATATTTCAACTAATATTTACTAATTAGGAAGTCTACAGCTAGTTCTTTGATTTTGATTTTTAAAATTAAATTTTGCAAAATTCGTTTATCATAGCATTTCAACAGTTAAATCTTTAATGCCAAAACCTTTTATTATTATTATTATTAGTAGTAGTAGTAGTCATAATAGTGGTGGTGGTGGTGGTTAATTAGCATCCAACTCTTTTTTTTTTTAGTACTTTATTTCTCATTTCCTTCTGCTTTTTAAAATACACCTCCAAACCCTATGGTCCAACCCATGCCAGCTTGGAAAAACGGACGTTAAATGATGGTGATGATGATGACGGCGACGACGACAATGACAAAGATGACAATGATGATGATGACGACGACGACGATGATGATGACAATGATGATGACGATGATGACAACAATGATGATGATGACAATGACAATGATGACCTCATTTGCTTTCATTAAATCTCTGACTGTCCCACTATCACTCATACATTCACATGCATACATACATACATAAACACACATATAAAAATCCATTATTAATGATAAATTCCAAAATTCCAACTGAAAGAAAAAAATGAAAAAAGAAAAAGTCCTCTAACCCATCAAAGTGCTTCTAACAATCAAAAACTGTTCATTTAATTGTGTTGGTGATGTTGATATATGTCAGCAACACAAGCCACAAACCTTTCCTCTCTGTGTTTTCAGTTCAGATGACTCAACATAAATAATAAAAATAATAAAGCTGTCGTAAAGCGTGGGCAGAAATGTAACTATTAAATTATTATAAAATATTTAAAAAAAAAAAAAAGAAACAAACAAAATATATTTGTTTGAATTAATCCCAATTTATCTCTAATGGTTTTAAAATTAATTACTCTCCTAAATGCCATCAACATCAAATAATATTTTTATCGTTTTCTCTATATTTTGTCATTTTTAAAATTTGAAGTGGGAGCATTTATTACCATTATTATTATCATTAATAATAATAATAATAATAATAATAATAATAATAATAATAATAATAGTTTGTTTTTTTTATTTGTAATTGTTTCAACATATTTTCACATCAGACTAAGAATTCTTTAAAATCTTTAAAAAAAAACTAGAACCAAAACCACTGATTTCTATATTTCTAAAAATCTTTCTTCATTGAGAAAGTAATCTATTCAACTTAAATCTATTCTGGTAATAGACAGCCAATTTGTAATCGTTGTTTAACCAAAATGTCAGCTCTAGACAAAGCTGACCATTGGTCAGATATGTTCCAGCTTTAAGCACCATGTCTTGTCTTGTCTTGGTTTGGCTTTTTTAATTCTTTTAGTTTTTTGTATACTCTGAACTACATATGTTACATAATGGGTTATTTCTGAAACTATAATAATTCTTTCAAATATTGGCACAAGACCAGAAGTTTTAGAGAGAGGAGGTTTACATCAACCGCCACCGTGCTTGATTGATACTTTAATTTATCAACCCCAAATGGATAAAAGACAAGGTTGATCTCTACAGCATTTGAACTTGAAATATAAAGAACTGAAAGAAATACCATTTAGGATTTTGTGTGGTTTGCTAAAGCTGAACATCAGGAAGTAGACTTAAAAAGCCTTGTAAAACTCTCAAAGAAGTGCAAGACTCGAAGCAGAGACTGGTAGGTTCAAGATCAAAGCTGACCCATCAGAAACCACCAAAGGCTTGTGATAAAGCAGAATACAATAATTGAAGGCAGCAAGCTAGCAGAATCGTTAGCACTCCAGGTGTAATGCTTAGCAGTATTTCGTTGGCCGCTATGTTCTGAGTTCAAATTCCGTCGAGGTCAACTTTGCCTTTCATCCTTTCGGGGTCGATTAAATAAGTACCAGTTACGCACTGGAGGCGATATAATTGACTTAATCTGTTTGTCTGCCCTTGTTTGTCCCTCTGTGTGTAGCCCCTTGTGGGCAGTAAAGAAATAAGAATACGATAATTGCAGAAAATGTGGTATTGAGAAAGAAATAATCAAATACATTGTTTTGGCTAAGAAGTAATATGTGCACAGACATGAGAGAGTTGGGACTTACATATACTGGAAGCAATGTTAGCGCTAGGAAGCAACCGACAAGAGAAGTTGATATAGACATACACCAGAAAGGATCTTTGAAAATGACAAAGGGACCACATTTTGAGATATTCCAATCCATACAGACAGATTAATGGACCAGATATTGTTGTCAAGGATAATCAGGAAGAAATACCCCCTAACCAAAGTATTGGTCCCTACAGACAATAATGTGTCTCTGAAAGGGGTGAATAAATTATCCAACTATAAAAATCTTGAAATTCAGATAACCAGAATAGGGTGGGGTTGAAAACTGGGATCTTTTCAGTTTGAACGGCAGTTTTTTAAAATAATTTCCACGTAACTAAACACTTTTAAACTTCGTATACTGGTAGAATGTGTTTATAAATCATCTTTTTCTCTTGGCTTTATTGAGAAAATTCTATAGTTTGTAAGATATTTGTTGTTGTTTTTCTTCAATTTCTGCAATTTCAACCAATCAATGACGTCTATTGAGGTGAAAACATTCTGTGCCGTATGAATATGTCCTTCGTTTAAGAAACAGATTGGGTTTATTTACATTTGTGAAGAAAAAAGATACCCTTCCCCCAACCCCTAACCCTAACCCTAAAACAGATTGAAATGCAATAGATCGATACTAGGGTCATAATTATGGGTGACAATTTCATATTATAATTTTTATCTTGCAGTGTCCAAAACAAAACCCACCCACCACCAAACGAGCTTGGTGGGGTCGTCGGTTTAGTTGCCATCGATCCGACTATGCAACACGTTGCACTGAGTTACATGTTATCAGTAGCGTTCACATACATACTTGCATGTATACATACATATACGTGCATGCATGCATACATACATACAGACAGACATATATACCTGCATACACACATACATACATGCATGCATACATACATACATACATACGTACGTACGTACATACATACATACATACATACACAGAATTACACACACGTGCATATATACGTACATAGGTACGTACGCATATACATACGTACGTACGTACATACATACATGTACGTACATACTCGTAGACATACAGACAGACAGACAGACATACACAGAATTACACACACATGCATATATACGTACATACGTACGTGCGTACGTACGTACGCATGACAGGAGGGTGTACGGATATTTATTAATATAAAACACTTAAACAGATCAATAAATTAGAATGCAGAATAGCCATTGTTCTTTCTGATCACTTTTTTTTAATGGCTGGCTGATGTCTTCCGGCATAATTTACCAATGATTTCCTCTGCAATTTTTAACGACATCCAAACTACACCTGCTCTATCTAACATATACACATAAAGAAAAACTCAGGAGCTAATTAAAAATATTTACTTTGTTTTATTTTATTTCCATATCTCCGATGCCATTTTTTCTGATGTTTTTTTTATCATATCAAGATGGCGAGAAATGTTTCGGCCTATATATCTCATAATATAAAACCAGAATGCTTTAATGATATAATTAATATAATACAATACGAAATATAAAATAATATAACATTATACAATATATAATATAATATGATATAATATAATATAATATAATATAATATCATATAATATCATATAATATAATATAATATCATATAATATAATATCATATAATATAATATAATATAATATAATATGATATGATAAAATGTATTGATTTATTAGCGCTAGAATATAGTCATAAATTCAGCGGGTAAGGATACCGTCTGCTAAGTCGCCCCCGCTCTAATATCTAAGGTTAAAAGAGGAAAGCTAGCATCGATGGAATTTGAACAGAAAATGGAAAGTAACCTCGGTACTACAACACACTTGTTTACAATAAATAGTTGAATGCGAAGTAGATACAGTTAGATATTTTGTAGAGAATAAAACGTAAGAAGGTTGTGCTGTGATCAACAAATGCAGTCATTGTATTTTGCAATTTGTATATACATATATATACATATATATATATAAATAATTTAATAAATAAAACATATGCATATATACATACATATATGTACGTACCTACCTCTACATGTATATATACATGCATATATGGGTACAGGACACCAAAAAACGTCGAACGCAATGAGAAGCGAAAACATAAACACAAAACCAAGGAACTGGACATTTTTCTTAAACAACGAAAAAATAGAGTACAGGACAAATAATACAAGGAAAATTCCCCTTCTTCAGTCACCATGGTTTCATCTACTCTGCGTTTCGAAGGTGAAGGTGATACGCATCTTCGATAGAAACTTTCCTTCCCGCGAAAAGCAAATTAAATAAAAGTTTGAGATCTTTTTGCGGAGGGGTAAAAATGGTAACAAAAACAGGTCAGTAACGACAGTACAAAATATAAACAGTAAAAGACAGGACAAGGAGAATAACAAGACAAGAACATATACTGTTAAGCCGAGTATATATAAATATAGTTAATCCAAACAAGAAAGCACAAAAAAACACAACAACTCGAAGATGTGGAACAAATATAGTATTATTGGACGCTCAGGAAAGAAGGAAAGAAGGAGGGTTTAACGTTTCGAGCGGAGCTCTTCGTCGGAAACATAGGAGAAGGAGAGATCCAGAGAAGGGAAGACAGAGGAAAAAAAAAATCGCCAACGGTACACATGTGGTCACATAGATATATATATACATGCTAGTGCAGTTTTTTATTTGTACTCATATTGTCAATCTTACGAGCATTTCTGTCCAGTCCTTACAATGCACGCACACACATACACACACATACACACACACACACACACACACACACACAGATATGGATCTTTTTAAAATCCGTCTGACAGACAGACAGACAGACAGACAGATAGATAGATAGATAGATTTCTTTATTGGTCACGGAGGGCTGAACACAGAAGGGACAAAATACAAAGTAGAGCTTTTCTTTTTGGGAAGAAGGGAAAAAAAGAGCGAATTCCGATCAAAAGGGATTGTGAAAATTAAAAGTGGGGCCGATCAATAGGGATCGTGCATTACCTATCACGCACGCAGTACATTGCGGAATTTTCGGGCTAATATATGTAAATTTATATCGCGGATTCCTCAGTACATCGCAGGTTTCTGCAGCCGATAGGTATTTATATTTTTTATATTTTAATTATTTCTGTGAGAGGTTTTGGAACGTAACATCCATGATAGTCGAGGAATTGCTGTATAAGCAAACATAGGCTCCCAGAAATAAGCAAACGTAGGCTCCAATATTCGACCAATCAAAATACAGGACTCAACCAAATATTCCAAACTCACATGATAGGTCAAACCAATCATTAAAGATTAACGTATGGAGCCTATAAAAGGCTAGTCGACTACAAAATGTCACAAGAGAAATGGGTTTCACTACTGCAGCTTTGCATTCAAAGTAGAGGTCATCGTATTGCACCGTCTGAAGCCATCTTTCTACCAGTTCTTTGATCCCACGCTGATACCAGTCCTTGTCCTTTGAGGTGAAAGATTCCTTTACAGCAGCTTCCTCCTCCTCTTGGTTGATGAAGCGTCCGCAAGAAGTGAGCCATGGATGGTAGCTTTGGACAGTGCAACACGATGGCCTCAACTTTCAATGATAGGATGATTTCGTTGTAACTTAATGAATAAAGGAAATAAGTTAACAGAATATCGCAAAACTTTTGACTCAACACAATATATATGTAGTGGCTTCATGCAGGCATAGCGTGGATTCGATCCTCGATTGCCAAATTTCACTTTTCTCAAGGTAAAACAATAGTTTTTCTGTGAGTGACCAGTTATATTTACCAGATGCCTTCGCTTAGCCAGAATAACGTTTTCGCCACTTGACCCTTCTAACCTCTTCTATTTCACCAAAAGCCAGAATAGAGATAACAGGTACCACCAACGAAATTTATTGTTCTCAACAATATGTCTATCCTTCTGGCTAGTTTTGGATAGTTATAAAAACAAGAACTCCGTATGAAGTTGAGAGCGAATGGGGCCACGCTAGTGTAGCCGGCCTGAACAGAAAAAGAAGGGAAAAAAACAACAGCAAAAGGGTATTAAAAAAGTAAAAAAAAGGAGAAAAATATATCATCGTGTAATTTTTTAATTCATTTCGATTTCGTTGTACTGTGTAAATTCATCCGATTTCATTATATTCGATTTTTTAACTAATGTATAACCCCAGCCCCTAAATGTTTTTTTTTTTTGTTTTGTCCTTGTGATGTCCCCTCTGTGTCATGGCCTGTGTACCGATTAAAAGAAATTAGTTAGTGAGAGCGTCCATCAATGAGTGTGAACGGACAACTAGAGTCATGGCCACAAGCAGGCAGCCACTAGAGATCAAACAGCCAGAGGGAAAAAGAAAGTTCCAATCGGCAACTATGCGAGACAACTTCCCTCGACTCTGGCCTGGAAGTGCTACCGGGGAGCTTTGCCTGTTCGAGATAAACTCAACAGGCGCAGAAGTGTCGTCAGCCAAGCTTCTCAAAGATGCATGCAGGGCTACAAAACTATCCTGCATGCACTCGCCCTGTGCCCGAGCATTACTCACCTGTGGGTTTATGTTGAACACTTGCAGTCGTGTGTGGGACGAATCCGGCTATCAACTGAATCTATCCTTATTCCAGTTTGTTCATCTTGAAAAAGAGTCTTGATGTTGTTGTTGGCAGAATGGCTTTTCAATAGGTCTTTCTTGAAAAAATTTACTTTATCAACGATTTTAACTTCGTTCCTGTTAAAAACGGACTTGTCTGTCTTATCAAATGGGACGACATATTGCGCAAGGCTTGCACCCTCTCTCATTTCCACCTGATAACGCTGCTCTCTCTCTCTCTCTCTCTCTCTCTCTCTCTCTCTCTCTCTCTCTCTCTCTCTTTCTTTCTCTCTCTCTCTTTCTCTCTCTCTCTCTCTATCTATCTATCTATCTATCTCTTTCTCTCTCTCTCTCTCTCTCTCTCTCTCAGACATGAGCGGCACTGCACCAAGAGAAGTTTTTCTCCATAGATGAATACGAAAACGGAAAAGTTTCACAACGCAAGCAAATTAAACCAAGATCTCCCCAAGGACTGGGGTACAACACACGAAAAGCAACTCACTAGATGACAGCAATTAACTTGTTGTCCACGATGATACAAATTCTAGAAGTGTACACAAAAGCTATTGGTGGTTTTGTTTATAAAAATCCACAGAGCGAGGTCAAGCGTGACTTGCTAAGCTGATGGTCATAAATGATGATGATCATGATGATCATGATGATGATGATCATCATCATCATCATCAATAATAATAATTCTTTTCTCCTCTACTTCCTCTTGCTTTATCTTCGTTTTTCCCAATCATCATTATTATAATTGTTGTTATTATTATTATTATTATTATTATTATTATTATTATTATTATTTATGTTAGCCCTTGTGGCCAATAAACCAGAGTGTATTATTATCATTATTATTATTATTATTATTATTATTATTATTACTATTATTATTATTATTATGTTTCTCCTTCATTCTCATTCACTTTTTGTCTTCTTTTTCTCTCCCACCTCACCTTTCTTCTTCTTTTTCTTCTTCTTCTTTCTATCTTTCTTTCTTTCTTTCTCCTCCATCTTATCCAAAATTCACTTCCTGACAAACAGTTTCAACAAGAACCAGGTCCACTCCCCACCCATACACACCATAATCCAGCAACAATTGCACACACACACACATACATACACACAAACACATGGAGAGAGAAGAGAGGATATATATATCTATATCTATCTATCTATATATATATATTATATATATATATATATATATATATATATATATATATATTTATATACCCATATATATATATATATATATATATATATTTACATATTAATATTTATATATTTATATGTTTACATATCATATTTATATATGTATGTGTATGTACATACATATGTGTGTGTGTGTACATACATACATACATACATACACACACACACACATAACATACATACATATACATACATACACACATACATACACACATACATACACACACACATACATACATACATACATACACACACGCACATTACCGTGTAATTTCAGCTGAAACCTTGCAAATATAATTTGGTGCATCTGAGTGAACCCAAATCTAAAATTTACTCGATGGAATCACCAGAAATGGTAATGTGATATGAAGGGCAGAGGGAGAATATTCACCACAAAGGATAAAATAACATAACAAAAACTGCATTTAATATACAGGAAATTGCTTGGCCCCAAATAAGATAAAATATAGTTTTAACGCTACACTACACATTATTATTATTTATCATCATCATCATCATCATCATCCACCACCACCACCACCACTACCACCACCACCACCACTACTACTACTACTACTACTACTACTACTACTACTACTACTATTATTATTATTATTATTATAAAGGTGGTGAGTTGGCAGAATTGTTAGCGTGCAAGAAAAAAATACTTAGTGGAATTTTGTCTATGTTTTGAGTTCAAATTCCGCCGAGGTCTGCTTTGCCTTTCATCTTTTCAGGGTCGATAAATTAAGTACCAGTTGAGTACTGAGGTCAATGTAATTGGCTAGTCCCCTCCCCAAAAATTTCTGGGCTCATGCTTATAATAGAAATGATTGTTGTTGTTGTTGAGTGAAGGAGCAGTGCATACCATCAAAGTGACACTGGGGCACCATGACACCATGACTACCTGTCTGATAAGGGTACACCAGGCACATGCATCACAACCATATGTGCAAGACACGGTGATCTCATATCAAGATAAACAGCACATCACCTTGCAGGTGGGACCCAGTTACAATTTTCTTCAGGTTGAGTAGCTCATCCAGCTCAAAAAATCCCTGAATAAGGGTTGTTTAACAATGTTCAATGAAACACTCATATTTCCAGGGGTGAATTATCCAAACCCCAAAGAATTCCTCTCAACACATGGCTATGATGCCCCCCCCCCCCACACTACTTCTGCTCATGATCAGAGATGCACATATCGTCAGCCACTAAGGGACATGCTTAACTGGTTAAGGTCAAACAACTGACAAGCAAATCTGTGGAATTGAGCAGAATATTTGCTGTAGCCCATCTTTTATACCAAGACAAAACAATGTACATGATAACACTTCCAATCAGTTAAGATCAGAAGCCACAAGAGCCACTGCCCAGTATTGCATCAGGGCATTTACTATTATTATCATTATTATTATTATTATTATTATTATTATTATTATTGAGTGAGAGAGCAGTGCATGCCATCAAAGTGACACTGGGGTAAAATATACGAAGCCCAATATACCCATCATGACTACCCGTCTGATAAGGGTACACCAGGCACATGCATCACAACCATATGTGCGCGACATGGTGATCTCATATCAAGATAAACAGCACATGACCTTGCAGGTGGGACCCAGTTAGAATTTTCTTCAGGTTGAGTAGCCCATCCCGCTCAAAAGGTCCCTGAATAAGAGTTGCTTAAGGATGTTGAACGAAACACCCATGTTTCCAGAGGTGAATTATTCAAACCCCAAAGAATTCCTCTCAACACATGGCTATGATGCTC
>NC_043019.1:26416210-26431210 GCF_006345805.1 Octopus sinensis | reverse complement strand
GGGTGACAAACACAGACAGAAAGACACATACACATAGATATATGTACATATGTATATATACAACGGGTTCCTTTCAGTTTCCGTCTACCAAATTCACTCACAAGGCTTTTGTTGGCCCAAGGCTATAGTAGAAGACACTTGTCTAAGGTTCCCCGTAGTGAGACTGACCCTGGAACCGTGTGGTTGGCAAGCAAGCTTCTTACCACGCAGCCATGCCTCTCTCTCTCTATATATATATATATATGGCTGAAGACTAGCATCACACTTGAAACTCAGAGTACCAATGAATTTTAATCAAACTGTTTTGATCTATATATGTAGATATACATACACACACACACACACATATACATATACATATACATACATACCTTGCTGTCATGAGTCCAAATGCTTAACCACTAGGCCATGCCTCTTAGCAACAAAAAAATTTATATTAATTAAATCTGGTCTGTATTTAAGATTAACCCTTCAAGTGCGAGATAACTTTAGATATGTTCCGGCATTATTCAGCCTCATCAACACAGCAAAAACATCTCTGCACTTGCCTGACTGGCGGTAAGATGTGCAGTAGTTTAGATGGGTTGGCATGACGACATACAATAGTGACGAAGAAGAATACCTAGGGATGCCTTCAGCATAAAAAGCAAATAGCTAAGTCAATTAACTGTAACATAACGGTAGTGACTAAGAGAAAAACAAAATTAATCAAGACTTCCCTTACAGCAGGATATTTAAATCAGGTAGGAGATATAAAATACTTTACTTATCATCCTTTGATTTTCATCAAATAACCAGGGGAATCGTGCAGTTTTTGCAAAGAGATGCTATCTAAAAAAAGAACATGCAAAATCAATCGTCCAGTCATGAAGAGGTGAAATAAGGAGGACATTTGAATTACACAAGTGTCTCGTCCGAGCTACATTGCACGTTCTTAGATACGAAGAAGTGAAAGTATTTTGGTGGAATCAGATTGTTCACGGGGGCTAAACCATTTTTTTTAATCATACTGCTTAACACCAGGATACCAAATTTTGTCCATTTTCAAGAGCAGTGACTACAAGTAACTTTTGAAGTCTTCTTTGGAGTCAGATGTCAATTTACCTGGACAGAAATAAAGCAGCCATTAATAACAAGAGTTAAAATTAATGCATGCAATGTTTTATTGCTGTAGCATGACTCCTTCATTGTCAGTCTATGAATTTTACAGCCTACTATCATAATATTGAATACAAAGTTTGAGGTTGGTTTGAATCCTTATTTATATAAATTAGTCTTCTTTTTTTTTTTGTCTATGAAGAAAGAATTTGTTCGTAACTAAATTTAAAATAGCATCAATAACTGATGACTACACCAGAATTGGTATCAACAGTGTTGCCATGTAAGTAATTCCAAAATGTATTTTCTAAAGCTATCTCGGTCACGACCATTCAATGTTACCCAAGATCGTTGGATGATCGCCACAGTGCATTGATATAAATATATATATCAATACTTTCGCACAATTCATCTCCATCGAAAGAGTTCAGGGAAACATCAAACAACTCTTTCCCATTTTTTTTAACCTAGACTCAATCAAGAAAGAATAAAAGATTCTGATATTGAAGTCGCTAATTAGCACGAGATTACTTATTTAAATTGAGGATTTATGAGGATTTACAAGGAAAATATTTAGATACAGAAGGATAAAAATTTCATTGTGTCAACTCCTGTAAGTTTACAATGCTGTTTTATGGAAGCACTTATTCCATTGTGAAAGATAAATAACTTTTTACTTCTAAGTTTAATAACAGAAACCAGGACGTGTTTTGCTAACTATCCAAAACATTCTTTTAAGAATGTTTAGTTAACCCACATTTAGAGATGTTAATGAAATTGTCTTTGTGATCTTTGAATATAATGTAGAGTTTAAGTAAGATTAGATAATCGATTCTGTCGTCTATTTTAAGGTTAGTGGCGAATGTCTTTGGCTTCGTGGTTTATGAAATTTCTTGTGTTGGTATCAGGTTTTATATTTGTCTTGTCAATGTTATTGGACAAACGTCTATTATATGTGCTTCTATTTCTTCCTTACAGTGATTTTTTAGTTTTCCCACTAATTTGTGAATGTGTGCATGTGTGTACATGCCTCTGTGTGTGTGTATTACGGACGTCGTGAGAATTAAGAAACGCCAAGAAGGCGAAATAATTATTTTGAGTAACGGTGAATCTTGAAGCAGATAAAGCAATAAATAATAGCAAGTAGATATTTGGCTAAAATTCCCTTTGGATAGAATAAGTTGAAGGTTGCTAGAGGGGAACGAACTATATATATATATATATATATATATATATATATATATATATATATATATATATACACATACATACATACACACACACACACACACCACACACACACACACGCTAACACACACACATATATATATATCACGTGATCATGTGACTGACCAGGCTATCAGATGTTGTTACACATCGCTGGTCACAATGCACTTCGCATTGTTTTAGCCTTCAAATGACATTGAAAGTTGTGGCAAAAGAGTACAGCAGGGATCACCACCACCCCTTGCCAGAGCCTCGTGGAGCTTTAGGTGTTTTCGCTCAATAAACACTCACAACGCCTGGTCTGGAAATCGAAACTACGATCCTACAACCATGAGTCCGCTACCCTAACCACTGGGCCATTGCGCCTCCACACACACACACACACATATATCTTTATATATAAAAGTAAGGTTGTGTGTCTGTCTCCTATGATTTAGATTCCTAACTACTCCCACATTTTGCGCGGTGCAGTTTAACCAAAACCGGGTATCTTATAGTCGTGATTCATATCGAGCCCTTCTGGGTATTAGCGCGCATCTACGATGAGTCTACTATTTTAAAAATAATTTACCATCATTTTTTTCCATTTTAATGCATTTTTTCGCTATTATATAAGGGAAGTAACTCTCTAAAAATGTCTACGATGAGTCAACGATTTAAAAAAAAATTTACCATAATTTTTTTTCCGTTTTTAATGCTTTTTTTGCTATTTTTTGGCTATAACTCTCTAAAAATGCTTTATAGTTATTTCCCTTACAAACCCGAGCAACGCCGGGTGATACTGCTAGTATATATATGAATTAGCAAGTCAAGGAATTTGACGATGCACCTAGTAAAATAAAACCACACTAAGGTATTCTATTGAGTAGGCATGCCACTCGATCTTTACCAGTTCCACTTTCCACTCGCTTTTTTTATTCTCTTTACTTCTTTATAAAGTACTAGCAGTATCGCCCGGCGTTGCTCGGGTTTGTAAGGGAAATAACTATATAAGCATTTTTAGAGAGTTACTTCCCTTATAGATGCCAATTCGGGCTTTCTTAGCCATTTCTGTTTTGGTGTCTTCAAGCCATGAAGTCGTTGTTCTAAAAGAACGCTGGTCTCCTTGACAACGCATTACGACGTTGATTTCCTTAAACTCCCTTCCCCACAGCTTCACGAGGGAGGGAAGAAGGGGGAGAAGCAAACACAGGTGCAGGTGTTTGAGCGTGGACGCCAACTCCGCCGCCATCGACACACGAAAAATTATGCATTAAAATGGAATCAAAAATGATGTTAAATTATTTTTAAAATCGTAGACTCATCGTAGACGCGCGCTAATAGTCAGACGGGCTTGATATTAATCACGACTATAAGATACCCGAATTTGGTTAAACTGCACCGCAAAATGTGGGAGGAGTTAGGAATCTAAATCGTAGGAGACAGACACTCACACAACTACAGTTTTATATATATAGATTTGTCTCCCACACCCAGCTCTTTTATTTTTTTAATTTTTTGGCATTATTCATTACGGCAGATAACTTTCAACTGAATGGCTGCATATACCTGATGAAAAGCAACACCGGATAGCTATGAAGTATTCATAACACTATGTAATAGACACTCGGTGATTCTTTTGAAACAGTTGTGGTACTCAACCACTTCTTCCATTCTTTTTATTCACAGACTTTATTATAATGAACAACACTTGCTGCTTTCGAAATTGAGTTGTAGAACATATGTCATCTTAGTGGAATCTGTCTCATCTTGGTATGGGACGAAGTGTATTTGATGGCATTGATTAATAAACTTTATTGATCATTTATCGAATCATTTCTATTTTCTATACAAGACTTGTTTATGCTAGAGACTAACCATGATCACTCGGCTGATCCTACTACATTACTATCTATCTATCTATATATATATATATATGTGTGTGTGTGTGTGTGTGTGTGATAAAAACTTACTTGGAGAATAAAAAACGACGCGTGGCGTTCAATCATATAATAACAATTTAATAAATAAAACATATGCATGCATACATACATACATACATGTACATACCTACATCTATATGTATATATACATGCATATATGAGTACAGAGCACTACAAATAAATGTAGAACACAACGAGAAACGAAAACATAAAATCAAACAAGGAAACGGACTTTTTTTTAACAACGAAAAAACAGAGTACAAGACAAACAATACAAGGAATATTCCCCTTCATCAGCTGCCCCTGTTTCGACTCAATGCGTGTTTCGAAGGTAAGAGCAGAACACGATCCGGCCGAAGCAATCCTTCCTGCAAAATGAATTAAATAAAAAAATTTTGCGAAGGGGTAAAAAAAAGTGACAAGAACAGGACGTAAAAACAATACAAATAAAGAAAAAAAAACAGTACAAATATAAAATTGAATAATAAGGGTACCTCTGATGAGTGTATTTATATAATTGGTTTGTTGCCTAACACTCTATCATAATTTTTGCACGAAGCCAATGGGTAAGACCAGTCGTGATGGATACTTAATACTATAAAATTCAGAAAACACAAACACACGCACGACATGCGTCTTCGCCGATTCTGTGAGCTTAACTTCACTCACAAGGCATGGCTATACCCGAAGCTATAGTAGATGACAAATTCTCAAGATGCCGCACAACGGGAATGAACGCAACATCATACGGTTACTGAAGCAACTTTTTGACTAAATAGCCATGCCTGTGGCTACACTGTGTGTGTGTGTGTTGTGTGTGTGTGGTGTGTGTGTGTGTGTGTGTGTGTGTGTGTGTGCGTGTGTGTGTGTGTGTGCATGCGTGCGTGTGTGTGTGTGTGTGTGCATGCGTGCGTGTGTGTGTACGCCCAGAATGTATGCCCATATATTAATGTATGTTATGCACCTACATGCCTGTGTTTGTATAAATACGCAACCACATACATATGCAAGCTAAGGCATACTTACATACGTACATCCATTCATACATACCTAAATGCAAGCGTGCATATCCATACATATGTACGTACGTGTATACAC
The DNA here is from genome assembly GCF_006345805.1 of Octopus sinensis. NCBI lineage: Eukaryota > Metazoa > Mollusca > Cephalopoda > Octopoda > Octopodidae > Octopus > Octopus sinensis. Next base: position 26,425,865 of record NC_043019.1, on the reverse strand, counting down.
ACATATATACATGCATACACATATAATCATGCGTGTGTGTATGTATGTATATGTGTCTGTATGAACTTGTATGAATTTGCATGTATATGTAGGTGAGTAGGTAAGTATTTATACAGACAGAAGCATGTAGATACATAACATACATTAATATACCGTAAAGTATAAAAAAAAAAGCACGTATGTTTGTGTTTATAGACACACATATATATGGAAAGATGTGGTGGGGGAAGAAATAAATAGCCATTGTGTCACGTGTGATAAACACTTCACACGATGACCACAACAATACGTCCATTAAAAGCCACTCCATTAACTAAATATTGCGTCCAGCACGAATTGTCTTCCATTTTTGAGTGAAGCAGACGACATTTGTAATGCTACGTCAGCATCTTAATTAGTGAAACAGGAGGAAAGTGGACAACATGGCGGCGTGGGTGGATGGTTTCCTTTCAATTTTAATGCTCACGGGGGCGATGTCATATCATCATAATACAATACAGAGCTGTTATCGGATCGTATCTCATCAAACGTCAAATATTGGAGGGGAAAACGGGGAGGAAACTAGGAAACTAGAGAACTATGGATTCTTGTGTTATGGAAACTTCATTTATTTCTTGTAACGAAACGGTATTTTGGGAAAGGATCTTTGGATCTTTTCGGTTTGAACGGCAATTTTTCTAGCGGTGTCATGAAATTGTCACCCATAATTATGACCCTAGTATCGATCTATTGCATTTCAATCTGTTTTAGGGTTAGGGTGGGGGAAAGAATATCTTTTTTTCTTCGCAAATGTAAATAAACCCTATCTGTTTCTTAAACGAAGGACATATTCATACGGCACAGAATGCTTTTTTACCTCAATGGACGTCATTGATTGGTTGAAATTGCAGAAATTGAAGAAAAAAAACAACAAATATCTTACAAACAATAGAATTTTCTCAATAAAGCCAAGAGAAAAAGATGTTTTATAAACACATTCTACCAGTATACGAAGTTTAAATTTTTTTAGTTGCCTAGAAATTATGTTAAAAACTGCCATTCAAACCAAAAAGATCAAGATCTTTTTTTCTTAATCGCAGATCATTGAGTTTATTATTTGCCTCTTCTGCGAAATGTTTTCTGCTCCTTTGATTAATGGACCGAGTTCAATGATGGAAAGATATAATATACCGCTGAAGCATAAAGTTCTGATGGGTCTTGCTTGATGTGCTAATATGACGATAGACTGCTAGTCGCCCATTAATAAACTAGAGCTATCGTTGTTTAATTAACATTTACTGCTATCGAAATATTATTATAATAGTTAGACGTTTACATTGTTGTTTGGCGGTAGTGTAAAATAGTGGGCTAAAACGAATGTAGTTTGAAATTACGTTAATAACAGAAGAGGCTACCTTCGCATAGGAAGCAGAAATAATGCTCTGTTGATCCTAGTCGAAGAATCTTTTAACTCGGGGCAGAGCTTAATTCAATGAAACTTGTGGATTTAATAAGCATGTAGCTTGTGCTTCCGAAGTGCGCCGCCCTCATCTGTTTACGCGTATTGTTACTTAAATAACCAAGTTATCAACCACCTCACCAACAACAACACTGAACATCTTTTTGATCTCCATGTGTCTAACACACGTGGACATGCCTACAAAGTCAGAAAACAACACAGCTCCCATGACTTTCGGAAACATTTTTTCACGCTCAGAGTTGCTGAAGCATGGAACAAACTGCCTGCGTCAGTTGTTGACTGCCATGACACTGCATCCTTTAAGGCCCTCATGCTTTCCGAAATCCGCCGAAACTACACCTGATTATATATACACTTTAGATGAGTTGTAGTGCACCTGAGCACTGTACACAATCATTATTATTATTATTATTATTTAAAAACGTGGAAACTACAAGAACAAAATAGAACAATCCCTAACATGTGGTATCATTTCAGCAAGTTGACTGATGAAATGATCCAGACACATCGCCTGAGTTAAGTGTGTCGTAGACACAGTCACTGAAACTGTAAGGTTTCGATTCCAGGCCTTGCAACGCCTCCAACGATGTTTCTTGAAGGTGTGATGAGGGGTACATTATTTTAAACATCCATAACTACATCAGAGAAGTTTAGTTAATCTCTCTATCTCTATCTCCCTCTATCTCTCTCTCCCTCTCTCTCTCTCTCTCTCTCTCTCTCTCTCTCTCTCTCTCTCTCTGTTCCCAGCGTTAGAAAATGTTTCTTCTCTCTACGGCTAATAACCCTAATATGGTTGATAACTTCTCAAAATTAAACAACAAATAGCTTACAAACTACAGAATTTTCTCAAGAAAGCCAAGAGAAAAAGATGTTTTATGTAACACACTCTACCAGTATACGAAATTTAAAAGTGTTTAGTTACAAAGAAATTACTTTAAAAATCTGCCGGTCGAAGACTTTTCAAAATCTGTCGATCCAAGACTTCGCCTTTATATAACATCAGACATTTCTACATTACTGCATGTACTTTATATGCACTTTCTGACAAGTTGTGGTGCACCTGAGCACTGTATACAATAATTTCATTATTATTATTATTATTATAATGAGTCCTGGCCAAATGATTCTCTCCAGGTTGTACCTACGGGAGGAAGTGTTACTCAACACTACAAGTTTGTGAAACTCTTGTCAAGTTTACAGTGCTGCTGCTGCTGATGGTGATGATGATGATGATGGTGGTGGTGGTGGTGATGATGATGATGATGCTGATGATGATGATGATGATAGCACCAACGCTGCATGTCTTGGCAGAACATTTTCTGTCCCATTCTCAAACTTGCTGGCCTTGTGCCAAAACTTGAAACCAATATATCATTGTACACAGTTATATCGAATCTACCATTTCTCTTCGAAGATTTACGACCATTAATAAAGAGAGAGAGGTGGGGAGGTTATATATTCCTAATTGAAAATATTATTTACAAGATGGCGTACCGTGGGTTTTGTCACTTCGGTAATGAAAACATAGAAGGAGAAGGAACACATCATACAGTACGTAGAAGGAGGCGGTTGTGGAGGAGGGAAGAGGAGGAGGAGGTGGTTGTGTGGAGGAAGAGGTATGGATGAACGAGCAGCAACTGATAAAATAATGGATCGTAGAGGGTGGGAGTTCCGAAGGAAAATGCAACAGGATGTATCAGAGGTCCGCTGGGGATGGTGGTTGGGAAAGAAGAAATAGGCAAAAGGATAATAATAATAATTATTATTATTATTATAATTATCATTATTATTTTTACTATAAAACAAGAGAAAGAAGGGGAAGAGGAGGGAGAGATTAACAGATACGGAAGTAAAGGGAAATTATTAAACTGTTGGATAAGGGGGGGTAGATAAGCACAGGTGGAAAAGGGTGAGTAGTTAGAGGTGGGAGTAAAACGAAAGTGAAAGTAGGCCACCGGAAACAGGGACGCAAGCACGAAGTGGAGAGGCTGATGATGATGAGGTGAAGGTGTATGGAGAAGGGTAGGGATTTAAAGGTGTGGCTCTGATAACCTAAAGCAATATCCGGGTTGATGACATCGTGTGAGTCTGTGTGTGTATATGCGTGCATTTCCTATGTGAGTATGGTCACACGTATAAGTCTCTGTATATGGCAGTGCATTTATATGCACTATATTTTTATGCACTGTACATGACAGTACATTGTGTTGGTGTTGATGTATGCATGTGACAATGTGTGTGTGTGTGTGTGTGTGAGTGAGTGTTTGTATAGGTGCAGGCTTGGCTTGTGTGGTAAGAAGTTTGCTTCCCAACTACATGGTTCCGGGTTCAGTCCCACTGCATGGCACATGGGCTAAGTGTCTTCTACTAAAGTCTCAGGCTGACTCAGGCCTTATGGGTGGATCTGGTTGATAGAAACTGAAAGAAGCTCATCATATACGTGTATTTGTGTGTATGTGTGTCTGTGAGTTTTTGTGTTTGTGTTTAAAATATTGAAGCAAACGATAAAAGAGTGAGCATTCTGTTACCATATATTCTGAAATGTATTGATGTTTATTTTCCTTGAAAGAACTTCTCATATGCACTTGTGGTGCATATAAGCACTTGTGTTTATATTGCTAGCAGAAGATAATTGTCCGCTACCACTGCAGGCACTGCCAAATCACATGATTTTGGTCTTCCTTGGCCTTGTCATTGGTAAGCGAAAGTTTACCAATGACAGTGATATATATAGAAATCCAAAGGTGCATGGCTTAATGGCTGTGGTATTCAGCTCGCAATCATAAGGCTGTGAGTTCAATTCCCAGTGGCTTGTACTATCCTTGAGCAAGGCACTTTATTTCATGTTGCTCCAGTCCACTCAACTGGTAAGGATGAGCCGTACCTGTAATTCAAAGGTCCAGCCTTGTCACGCTCTGTGTCACACTGAATCTCCCTGAGAACTACATTAAGGGTACACGTGTCTGTGGAGTACTCAGCCACTTACACATTAATTTCACAAGCAAGCTGTTCCATTAATTGGATCAACCGGAACCCTCGTTGTCGAAACTGATGGAATGCCAGACCAGTGTCTATTCAAGCACTGGTGGCACAAATAGCCAGTGGGCTTATTAAAAAAAAATAATTAATAGCAACAGAAGCGGTCAGATACTCTTTTACTCTTTTACTTGTTTCAGTCATTTTGACTGCGGCCATGCTGGAGCACCGCCTTTAGTCGAGCAAATCGACCCCTAGTACTTATTCTATCGGTCTCTTTTTGCCGAACCGCTAAGTGACGGGGACGTAAACACACTAGCATCGGTTGTCAAGCAATGCCAGGGGGACAAACACAAACACACACACATATATATATATATACATATATACGACCGGCTTCTTTCAGTTTCCGTCTACCAAATCCACTCACAAAGCATTGGTCGGCCCGGGGCTATAGCAGAAGACACTTGCCCAAGATGCCACGCAGTGGGACTGAACCCGGAACCATGTGGTTGGTTAGCAAGCTACTTACCACACAGCCACTCCTGCGATTTATTTCCATCAATGATAGAACTGATAAATGATGGTGAGCTGGCAGAAGCATTAACACATTGGACAAAATGCTTAGCAGCATTTCGTCCAATTCTTAACATCCTGAGTTCAAATTCTACCAAGGCTGACCTCACCTTTTATTCCTTCAGGGTTGATAAAATAAGTACCAGATGAAAACTGGGGTTGGTGTAATTGACTTTCTCTTTTTAAAACTTCTGGACTTTTGCCAAAATTTGAAACCATTATTAATGTAAAAAAATATAAAAGTCCATTTCCAAGACTTTTGTTAGCCGCTCTCCAGCCATCTATTTAAAACTGTATACAACTGTAGTGATGCTACAGTGTAGGGTTCGGCGCGCATGCGCAGAATGGGACTGCTTCCGGGTGGTCACCGGAAGTCCTGGATCGAATTTCTGCCCATTGTGCTTCTCGGCTGTCGGACTGCTGTCAAGGCAGACCTGGGGTTTTCTGCTGCAGAGCTGCTGTATGGTACCACACTGGCATTGCCCGGTACGATGTTGGTGCCAGACACTTCCCCGCCCCATGATCCGGCGACCTATGTCACCAGACTGCGGGAATATTTTTCAAACCTTCCGCCCATGCTTCCCAGAAAGCAATCTCCACCGTCCCATCTTCCACCGGATATGAACACCTGGTCGCATGTTTTTGTTCGGGACGATTCTGTGAAGGGCCCACTTGTTTCTCCCTATAAAGGACCTTTTCGTGTGCTTTCTCGCACACCAAAGGTTTTCACGATTGAGATAAATGGTCGTTCGGAGACCGTTTCCGTGGACCGTTTAAAAAAGGCACATTTTGAGACGTCTTCATCTTTTGATGACAACCTTGACACACCCACCTATGCACCTTTAACAACACTTTCACCTGCACAAACGCCTTCACCTGCACAAACACCTTCACCGGCTCCTACAACACCACCCTCGCCGTCAACGGTGCCCCGAGCACACCGTATGTTACAAAGTCGGGCAGAACAGTGCATTGGCCCAAGAAACTTTCAAAAACAATTTACATTTAACTTTAAAATGTTTCTTATTGTATAATAGTATGTACCAAGTCTTCTGGGGGATCGGCAAGCCTTCTGTTTTCTGCAGCACCACCACAATATTCTGGTTGCCGTACTTCGCACTCGGAGGGGAGCCCTGTAGTGATGCTACAGTGTAGGGTTCGGCGCGCATGCGCAGAATGGGACTGCTTCCGGGTGGCCACCGGAAGTCTTCCCCATGCGCATGTGCGGGAAAACATCTCTCGAGCCCGCGAACCTCAAATCTCTCTCTTCGGCTCAAGACAGCACTGCGATCGGTCACGGTTCTCCTGGCTCTGACAGCCACACACCAGCTTCAACCAACTTCAACCAACCTCAACGACCAACACCAGCAGTATATCAGAGGCTGTCTATTCCCCCATCAGACAACGTACAACCATGAATCAATAAACCAAGTTGTCTGTTCACCTTTAACCTGATTTCGTCTGTTTGTTTTCTACAAGAATTTTTGTATGTGACTAGAAAGGATCTCGACACCCTGCCAGTGCTTCGATGATAGATCCTTTCACGTTACACAACTATGGTACGACCACACTTGGAATTCGCATCATCAGTTTGGAACCCCTATCTTGCTCAGAACATTGACCTCCTGGAATCTGTTCAGAGACGTGCAACCAAACGCATACCCTCCATCAGACACCTACCATATTCTGAGCGCCTTGTTTCCCTGGGCATGGATTCACTGAAGCTCCGGCGTCTGGCGACGGACTTGGTAAACGCCCACAAAGTTGTCAACCACCTCACCAATAACAACACTGAACACCTTTTGATCTCCATGTGTCTAACACACGTGGACATGCCTACAAAGTCAGAAAACACACAGCTCCCATGACTTTCGGAAACATTTCTTCACGCTCAGAGTTGCTGAAGCATGGAATAAACTGCCTGCGTCAGTTGTTGACTGCCATGACACTGCATCCTTTAAGGCCCTCATGCTTTCCGAAATCCGTCGAAACTACACCTGATTATATATGCACTTCAGATGAGTTGTAGTGCACCTGAGCACTGTACACAATGTTTATTATTATTATAAGACAAACAGACAGACAAACAAAGAGATAGGCAGGCAAATAAACAGGGAGACCAACAGGCAGACAGACGGGCAGGCAGAAGAAACTCTCAGCCAATCGTAAAGGAAAGATGGACAAGAAACTAATGAATCGTGTGCAGACATTTCTCGTGAAAAACAAACCGTTTGCTTTCTGATATATCTCCTCCTAACTATATACATGAGCTTGCATAAACAGGCATACCTCACCCTACATCGTTCCAGAAGACACGACTTAAATTAATTTGTCTCCAGGCTACGCCAGGCCGAATTTACTTGTCTCTAGGCTAGGCCTGGCCGAATTTACTTGTCTCTAGGCTAAACCGATAATAACCATTCCCAGTTCTGTACTTTATTTATGAATGCATTTTCGATAATACATTGTTAATAAAAACCTATTTTAGTGTACGTATTTTAATATGATTTTTGTATGTTTTTATTCTTATTTATTGTACAGTAACGTGATTTTATGTGCTTTTAACGGTTTTTCTAGTGATTTTACGTCTCAAATATTTGTGGTGAGCAGACATAAAGTCATGTAAAATGACTTAGCTTAATTTTTATTTTTCCATATATTATTTTTGAAAACCAACGTATAATCGAGAACGACTTAAATCAAAACGACTTAAGCCGAGTTATGCCTGTATACATGGACAAATCCATACGTGTGTGTGTGTACATACACGTACATATATACGCTGAGGCTTGTAAAAGTGGCTTCGCCTCAGAAAATCAAATATATTCCCATTATTCAGCCTTACCTGGACATGCATCTAGGCTGGGGGACCTTCTAATATAATTGCAAGAGTCTTTTTATTTATTTCGAAATGATATCCTTATAATTTACATTTAAAAATGCTAAAACATTTACTTCATTAAAAGAAAAAGGAGATATATATTGTTAAGGCAAAGGGTAGGCATTTAGTTGTGTGATGAGAAGTTTGCTTCACATCCACATGGTTCCAGGTTCAGTGCTAAACATGCTACACACCCTGAATAGACTAGTGAGGTATCTGGTGTGAGACGTGGCTATCAGGGTAGTATTAGGTCAACTTCTACCCTTTAGCATTTAAACTGGCCACATCTAACATAAAAATACTGGATCTTTTCAGTTTGACCGGCAGTATTTTAAAATAATTTCCACGTAACTAAACACTTTTAAACTTCGTATACTGATAGAATGTGTTTATAAAACATTTTTTTCTCTTGGCTTTATTGAGAAAATTCTATAGTTTGTAAGATATTTGTTGTTGTTTTTCTTCAATTTCTGCAATTTCAACTAATCAATGACGTCTATTGAGGTGAAGACATTCTGTGCCGTATGAATATGTCCCTCGTTTAAGAAACAGATTGGGTTTATTTACATTTGTGAAGAAAAAAAGATACCTTTCCCCCATCCCTAACTCAAACTAACCCTAACCCTAAAACAGATTGAAATGCAATAGATCGATACTAGGGTCATAATTATGGGTGACAATTACATATAACACTGCTAGAAAAAACTGCCATTCAAACCGAAAAGACCCAAAATACTCTACCTGTTTTGTGTTCAAACTGGTCAGATCAAGCTTCTCACACCTACCCTACAATGTTATTCTAAAGTATAAACAATCACATCATTGAAATCTCAAAGCTACAAGATAATGTCTGATTAATTCAAAACAATGAGAATAAAGATTACATTTCACAGAGTATTCCAGATGGTAATGGGTTAATAATTAATTATTCACCCAGAATAGTTAATGTGGTAAGAAGTGTGAGATGGGGTGGATTAGGGTTAGTTTCAGCTTTCATTAGGAATTACTGCCACACTCCCTATTAATGTAAAACTCCTCAATTTTTGTTGTCATATATATATATATATATATATATATATAGGGAGAGTTTACAAAAAAAACAAAAGACAAGACAGGTGGTGTACAAAACAAACTGATGTATTAGTATAACGCTCAGGAATAGAAAAAGTCTTTTACATTTCGAGCCTACGCTCTTCTACAGAAAGGGACACAGAAAAAACAAGGAGAGAAAAAAATATATATATATTGCTAAGTAAACACACTATATATTCGTTACTCACTTGTTTATTACTGTTCTTATTTTATCCTGATTGAGCCCCATTTTTTTCTTTCTTTTCATGATCCCTTTTGATGGGAATTCGACCCCCATTTTTTTCCTTCTCTTTTTCCCAAAAGAAAAGCTATACTTTGTATTTTGCCCCTTCTGTGTTCAGCCTTGTCTGGCCAATAAAGAAATCTATCTTATACCCATTGTCTGGAAATCTTTTGTCACACATCTGTGACCTCTTCGGCAACTTTTTCTCTCAGCATCTATCATCCTGCTCCGTTTATTCCATTCTGTCTATCTATCATTTTTTTTTTACCTTAATTATGAATTTTAATTTAACACTGATAAGGAATAAAATAGTGACGACGATGATGGTGGTTGTGATGATGATAATGTCATTGAAATTTCACTGAAAATAATAAAACGTTGGTAAAGACTTTTTTCTATTCCTGAGTGTTATACTAATACATCTGTTTGTTTTGTACACCACCTGTCT